>NW_025838654.1:834675-855736 GCF_002878395.1 Capsicum annuum | reverse complement strand
AATTTTTGTTTTGAATGTGGTTTAACCACTTGAAATTAATTAAGTGTAGGTAGTTCAAATTGATTGGTGACTTGGGTGGTGACTTAGTGACTTGAAATTGATTAAGTGTAGAGACTTGAAATGTGACTTTTTTATTTTGAATCTAGGTACTTGAAATGTGAACTTTATCGACTTGAACTAATTACTTGAATCTGACTGATTATGTAGATGGAACCTGATTATAACTGGGTATATTAATAAAATAATGATAATAGAATGGGTCTTAGGGTGGAATTTATTGAAGGTGTCAGACGATTTGTTGAATATGCTAAGACACTTGATGCTTGATCACATTTTTGGGTTATTCATTATCCTTGTGTTAGATGTGATGGTACAAATCTTTTAAAAGAAGAAGTTGTGAAGGAACATCTTTATAGAAGGGGGTTTCACGAGGACTTTTTAAAATTGCGTACTATTGATGGTGATGTTAAGCAAAATAACTTCGTTGTTGGTGAAAGTAGTAGGTCTGTAGGGCATAATGAATATCAAGATTCTAGAATGACAGAAATGGTGCACAATGCTTTGAGGATGCAACACGGGGGCGACTTTAGGGAAAATATCGAATATGTTCCCAATAGAGAAACGGGCTATTTTTATGAACAACTGCATGATACTAGATATCCTTTGTTTGATGGGTGTTCATATTCTCATTTGTCTGTTGCTAATAGATTGATTGTTGTAAAAATGGCTGCATGTTATACTTTAAGAAAGATGCTAACCTAGAGTCCTGTAAGTTTTGTCAGCACCCTCGATATAAGCATGGTTGTAGTGGAAATAAAATTGCCATTAAGGTGATGCATTATTTATCTCTAATACCAAGGTTGAAGAGGATGTATGCTTCAAAAAGCTCAGCTCCTCATATGAGATGGCATAGTGAAAATAGAAGGCCCACTGGTGTTACGTGTTATCCATCTGATGGAGAGGCTTGGAAGAATTTTGATGCAGCTGATTCAGATTTTGCAGTCGAGCCACGAAATATTCATTTGGGATTATGTGCGGATGACTTCTCTCTTTTTTCAATTGGTGCTGCACCATATTTATGTTGGCCTGTATTTATCACCCCGTAAATCTTCTTCCTGAAATGTTGATGACTAATCCCTATATATTTCTAAATTATGTTGTTCCTGGGCCGCATAATCCAAAAAATGGAATAGATGTCTACCTGCAACCTTTGATTGGTGAACTTAAAATTTTATGGCATGAGGGGGTTGAAACTTGGGACATTTGATTTAAACAGAATTTCAATCTGCATGCATATCTAATGTGGACTGTTAATGATTTTCCTGCTTATGGAGTGTTGTTTGGGTGGATGACAACTGGAAAGTTGATTTGTCCATACTGCATGAAAAAAAAAAATCTTTCACATTGAGACATGACAGGAAAAATTCATGGTTTGATTGTCATTGTTGTTTTTGCCACCTGATCATGAATTAGGAGACTCAGGAATGCATTTAGAAAGAATAGAGTGGAACATGATGGTCCACCTCTAAGGTTATCTGGTCATTACATCTGGGAGATAGTTCAGGATTTGCCTAAAGTTAGCGAGGAACCATTGTATAGACTTGATGGATATGGTGTTTCGCATAACTGGACTAAGCAAAGTATATTTTGGGAGTTAGAATATTGGCTAGATAATTTACTTAGAAATAATGTTGATATCATGCATACTGAGAAGAACTATTTTGACAACTTGTTCAGCACAGTTATGGATGTCACCTGCAAGACAAAGGATAATCCTAAGGCCAGACTTGATTTATCAGAATATTGCAAATACAGAGAATTACATTTACAGAAGGTGTTCTTAAGCCCAAGGCTAGTTACACATTCAAGTTAGACCAAAAATGAAAAATATGTGAGTGGGTATGCCTTAAATTTGGGAAAGAGGGTTGATATGGAATAATGAATCTTGCATGGAATGAAAATCCATGATTGTCATGTTTTCATGGAACAATTACTTCCAATTGCTTTTATTAGTTTACCTGAAAACATATGGAAACCAATAGCAGAGATTAGTTTGTTCTTCAAAGACTTATGTGCCACCGCATTAAAAGAAGAAAATCTGGCACAAATGAAAAGTAATATTGTTGTTATCACCAACAAATTAGAGAAGATTTTTCCACCAAGGTTCTTTGATGTGATGGAACATCTTCCCATTCACCTTGTGCACGAAGCTCGGCTCGGCGGTCCAGTTCAAACTAGATGGATGTATCTATTCGAACGGTAAGCAATTGCAACATATTTAAATTCATACATATCTTTTTCAATAAAGTAAACATCTAATCTTAAGATTGTGCAAGGCAAATGAAAAATTGAAAAAGGGTCCCAAAAATAAGCATAGGGTGGAAGGCTTTATAGTTGAGGCATATCTTGCAAGAGAAACGTCTCAATTTTGTTCATACTATTTTCGTGATGAAGTTGCTTGTTCAAGAAAGAAATTGAATCGTCATCAGGACGATGAGAATGAGCCTTATTGCAATCGATATCAATTTTCAATCAATCTGGTAGTAAGGCTAAAAAGACCATATTTCGCTAGTTCACTACCATGGAGCACAAATCAGCAACTTTGTATGTATTACTGAATTGCCCGAAAGTTGAGCCCTCTTTGAAGTAAGGAGATTAAAAATTAACATATCTTATTTATTTATTCATTTCCTTAAAGAAACTAATTGTGTTTCGCATGTTGGATCTTCAGTTCATTTAAGACTCAATTCCATGAAAATCAAGTGTATGCATCCTTTGCAACATGGTTTACATATGAGGTTCGTAAGCGTAATAATATTTCTACAAATTTTAAACATTTATATATTCTTCAACTAACATATATATATATATGTATAATATTTTTAGGTACACCAGTCACCAAATGCAGCCACATACGATCATTTCTTGAGAGATATTTCTTTGGGATTAATTGAAGCTCATATAATGTCCCATCATACAGTAAATAGGTTTAAATTTTCCACCTAAAAATACTCCAGAACAAGGAAAACAACAATAGTGGTGTTTGGGTTAAGGGTGATGATGATGTTGATTACTTTGGCATCATATAAGAGATCTTAGAACTGGAGTATGTTGGTTTCCCAATTAAAAAAATTCTCCTCTTTCAATGTAAGTGGTTTGATCCAAGCACAAGAGGCGCAAAAGTACATAAGGAGCATAACATCATTGAAGTGAGGCACAATAGGTCGTATCCTATTTGCAATCCCTTTGTTCTCGCGTAAAATGCTAAACAAGTGTATTATGCTCCTTATCCGTTATGCAGTGATAAGTCTGATTGGTGGGCTGTAATAAAAACAAAGCCTATAGGATGAGTGGAAGTTGAGAATGTGTTGGAAACTGCGTATCAAAATGAAATGCAGATTGATCACCAGCTAGTGGACATTGATTTAGTGGAAAGTTTGAATCACCCTGAAAATATAGTTGAAGAAGTTAATATTGCAGAAGAAGAGGCTGGGTGGGCCGATGAGGAAAATTTTGAAGAGGGTGAATGGTTTAGTGGAGAATCTTCAGGAGATGAGGATTAGTTTGTGTAGGTTGTGTTTACTATGTATTGATTTCTTTATGCTTTGTACTATTTACCTTTATGTTTCTTGTTTAAGATTGATATGTAATATACTGTGTAAGATTGTTGTTTACACTTTTCCATAATTTATGTAGTAATAGAAATATTCTTGTCTATCTCGTGTTGTTGGAGCGATTTGAAATGTGAAATAGTAACTTGAAATTAGTTACTTTGAATGTTTTCTTATATATTCATTTTGTAAGAACTAACTACTTGTTAACTTTACATAATTTAGATGGCAGGTAAAGGTGACAAAGGTAAGGAAAAACTTGATCCTACAAAAATAAATAAGAAAAAACAACCTCTACCTTGTAGACGACCGACAGATATTCATATATCTGAGGGTCGGTTTGTTGACACACTAGCACGACTCTCATATTCTAGGTCGTCGCAGCATTCAGTTCTTGCTCCTGCGCATGTGGGTCCACTTCATGGGTCTACAACGACTCATTCTGCTCCCATCACCGTGCCACCTCCATCACAGTACTATCGGACGACTGCTGACATATCCAAACATCTACCATCATCAGTACCCTCTACTAGCAGTCACCCACATTCTCAAAGTGATTCTGCTGGATCTATTAGGTTGACGGATCTTCATCTTGGAGGTACTCCATTTAGTGCTTCAGATCCACCCATGCCAGTGCATCCATCAGCACTTTCTTTGCAGCACGGAGACAAAGATGATTATCGGAGGTGATATATTATTCCATATGGAATAGGGTAAGATTTCTAAATATAACAACATTATTCATTTACTATATTATTATGCTCTATAAAATTACTGTTGATATTATGTTGTAGGTTTAAGCCCGATGTTGAAGTTGCAAAAATTATGACTTAATGCATTAGTCAGAACTTCAATGGCTATTGGACAAGTTGGCAAAAGGTTCCAGAATATGAGAGAGAAAAAATGTTTAAAGAATTTCATATAAGGATTTAACTTATCGACTATTTAACACATTGTTAGAGCAAAAAATTGAATATTATATTTTTATTTTTGTTGTAGAAATATTAATGGTGGGATGATGATAGCCTAAGGGAAGGCTAAACACGAAATTGGTACTAAAGATAACAAAAACCAGCAAGCAAACAAGAGAAAAACAACAATAGAAGGAGATGAAGAAGAAGAATTGCATGAAATTAAAGATAGATAGAAAGACCCTTACTTCCACCAATGAATAGCACTAGAAGGTATATCAAACCTTCAAACACATATCACCAATGTAGGCTCAAACCTTACTCTTAGGTGACCCAAAGGACTCACACTTCCTCAAGCATACCTTTCTTGCCAAATAATCCAATACAAGTGAAAAGCCAATTCCAAATATATTAGGATTCAAGTTTCGGATTCCCTCTCTTAAGGAGAAGAGAAAGACTACAAACTAACACTAAGATTACAATCTAAAAGTCACTCAATTCATTATCTCAAAACTAAGGAAAGTAAGAGCTAATGTGCCTATTTATACTTATCAAACAATGATAAAAATACCCTTAATGAAGAGTGCTCCTTTGGAGTGTAAAAAGAGGCCATTAAAAGACCATAATAGCCCTAACTTTGGGCACCTCTTGGGTGTTGAAATATAAGGCAAAAAGTCCTTTTTGAACTTCAAGTGAGGTGCCTCTTGAGTGTATGGATTCCCTTCTCCTCCTTCAACTTTACAAGACTTTAAAATGCTCCAAACACTTGCTAATTTCAAAGCTTGAGCCTTTGAGCATGCCTTGTATCCTTTTGTGCTCTTCATGCTGGTATCATCTTCTCCATCTTGAAAGGAATTTTTCCTCAAATTCACTCATTCCAAAACCAAAGGGAGGGAAAACAACACACAATCCTCATGATAGGAGGGTTAGCATTAGTACCATAAGTGAGGTAAACATGCCAAGGGGGTACACACTTAGAATACAACCAACCATTCTTTGTGAGGAGTAAGAAAATCCGACCACTAACATCACAAAGGATACACATAAAGCAAACATCAATGAGTGGAGAATACAATCTGAAACAAACACATATGTCACTTATTTTCAAGGGAAGGCAAACATTCAAAATTAGACATCTACGGCAAAGAAAGGTTCCCTTAACAACACATATTTCATCACTCCAAGGTTTTTCACACTTGACATATACCCACATATCCTTGGTATTCGACATGAAGATCTTATCATGAAGGATACCAAGGAAATGAATATAATCAATATTAAAAGATAATGAGAATGAACCAAAACTACACCTTCCACAACTAAAAAATATTCCAGGGTCAAATGGGAGTAGAAGACAAAGGGTTACTCTAAGGTGAACCACTCCTTTCACTAGGCTACCAAACTCACAATCATCATCATTCAAGCAAGGAAAACAACCACCAAACTTACTACCTCTACATAATACCAATTCAAAATTAACATGGTTATGATCATAGGCAAAGAGATAGTATAGGAAGGAATCAAGTGTAAAGACATCACCCAAGGTGCTATCATCTACAAGAGGGTCATGTAGTGTGTGAATACTCTTTCCACATGATAATGGAACCTTATTCAAGTTATAAGTGCTAGCACTAGATGAACACAAATCATTCCTACGAAAAGAATTGATTTTGTCATCTAAAGGATCAACTAGTGCTTGCGTACTCACAACAAGAGTTTGGTACTTATGCAAACTATAAACACCAAGAGTATCACAAAAGGGAGATTCATACACTTCTTTACTAATATAATCCAAAACTACACCACTTTGACTACTACTAGCCACATCACAATAATTTAAGTTTTTAGGAGTGTAGAAAATAGCTTTATTACCTTGTAGATTATGAGAAGTGTTTTATTCACTTGGTTTTACATCATGGAAGCCCTCATGATCCACATTACAAGGGAATATGTCAAGGTTTCCCTTTGGGTTCACTTCTTCAACACTTATCCCAAAATTGGGACTTTCGGCTAACGGCTTGAAGAGAATTTCCTTGGGCTTCTCCTTGGGGATTCTAGTGTCTTGAACCTGCACATGAGAATATAAAATACTTGACAAAATGCTAGTATTTGGGTTAGTGAGTAATAAGGATTCTTTGTGGACAAGATCCATAATCAAGCATTTCTTTTCCCTTCCAACTTCACTACCCATGGTTTCCCTTTCTTTTATCCTCTTTTATTCACACTCTTCTTGTACCTCACCATACATTTTATCTCCATCTTGAGGCTTGACCTCATTCTCCTTGGATTCTAACTTGTGGAGAGGAGGCATTAGATTTGGTTGATGATGGGTTTGGAATTGGTGGTTTGAATTTTGTGGAGGTTTTGGTGGACATAGTCTATCAACCCCCGCTTTAATTCTAATTATGTCACACCTCATGGATAATAAATCACCTTTTATAATTTCAAACCCACCCTTCAAGTCTCTCCTCAAGGCATCATTATCATTCTCCATTTTTCGGGAAAAGGCCTCAAAGTGAGCCTTCAAGGCTCCCATTATATCATTTCCCAAGGATTGGGATGAAGAATCCTCGACTTCCATGGTCAATTGTACCTAAAAAAAGCAAAACAAACAGCAAGAAAACAGCCTAAAAAACTAGCAAACAAGTTAGTTCAAAAGCCTCACTTCACTCACACTCAACCTCACCTCACATTTGGCTTTACAAGTGTTGGAGAATCGACAATACTTGGCAAGTTACTTGAGAGGTGAGAAGCTTTGAATCGGAATTGATATTTGTTTGAAATGACTCAAATAAAGTGATGCACAAACTTGAACCAACAAAGTACTACGACTTAAAAACGAGAAAAGCACACAAAAACTGAAGACACGAAATAAACAAACTCTAGACTAATTACCAACCTAGTAGGTACTTACTAGTTTGTTAATTAGTGATAAATTAGATTAAAATAAACTAGAATAAAAAATTAGAAACTAGGAAATCTAATTTTAGAGTCGACTTTTGGGTGAGCACAAGTGATGATGTGGCACTACGTGGTTGGTTGTCACTTTTTGAATTTTTATTTTTTTTCAAAACCTAGTTTCGGCCCAAATACTATCCCTTGGAAGTGAGAGTTTTGGATTTGGGGGCTGAAAGGATGCAATTTAAGGTTCTTTCAAGTCTCAAATGAAAATGGAATAAAATGGTCCTCCTTTAGTATTGCACTTGTACTTTGTTTGTCCCCTTGTCTCCTCTCCCTGTTGGAAGAATGGAATATTCTTTGAATATGCTTTTAGACAAACAACTTTTCCACTCTATTTCTTCCCTCTTTAGGATCAAAAAACACCTTTTAATATCCTTTTTCACTAAGATATGAAGATCATGGATGAACAATATGAATATTCAAGTGTTGACCAAGTTTGACCACCTAGCAAATGAACTCCAAATCTAAGTTTTTTTGAAGATCTAGGTTCTTCGGCCAAAACAAACCCAACCCACTAAAAATCAGCCACAAAACTCGTGTAAATAGAAAGGTCAATTTCGGATTTTAGCTCAAATGCTTCAAAAACACCATGTTTATGGAGGTTCTTTGCTCAAACTCAACCAAACTTCAATCTAAAAGTAGATCTAGACTCCCTATGTGCTAGAGAGAAAGGATATAGCACTAGAAACCTTCAAAATACAATAAAAACTTATAGATCTAACTTGGAAAATTCGGATCTACAACAAACACACAAGACAACACTTCCTTTTTTTGTATTTTCTGATTTTTTTGACTCTTTTTTGTTGAGATTTTCTAAATAAGAACACTAAAACCAAGATTTAGGGATGTTGGAACAACCCTAACCAAGGCTTTGATACCAAATGATAGCCTAAAGGAAGTCAAAACACGAAATTGGTACTAAAGATAATGAAAACCAGCAAGCAAACAAGAGAAAAACAACACAATAGAAGGAGATGAAGAAGAAGAATTGCATAAAATTAAAGATAGATAGAAAGACCCTTACTTCCACCAATGAATAGCACTAAAAGGTGTATCAAACCGTCAAATTCCTCTTAGGTAACTCAAAGGACACACACTTCCTCAAGCATACCTTTCTTGCCAAATAATCCAATACAAGTGAAAAGCCAATTCCAAATGTATTAGGATTCAAGTTTCGGATTTCTCTCTTAAGGAGAAGATAAAGACTACAAACTAACACTAGGATTACTATCTAGAATTCACTCAATTCATTATCTCAAAACTAAGGAAAATAAGAGCTAATGTGCCTATTTATACTTATTACAAACAATGACAAAAATACCCTTAATGAAGGGTACTTCTTTGGAGTGTAAAAAGAGGCCATTAAAAGACCATAATATCCCTAAATTTTGGTGCCTTTTGGGTGTTGAAATATAAGGAAAAATGTCTCTTTTTCTCTTCAAGTGAGGCGCCTCTTGAGTGTATGGATTCCCTTCTCCTCCTTCAACTTGATAAGACTTTAAAAGGCTTTAAACACTTGCCAATTCCAAAGCTTGAGCCTTTGACCATGCCTTGTATCCTTTTGTACTCTTCATGCTTGTATCAAATGAAGCGCATGAAAGTGTTATACGGAGGAATTTTTATATAAGAGCTAGAGCCATATTTAACGGTCTATTGGATTATGCTAGAATAACCAAGGTACGACCATGGTTTATACTGGAACCCATGTGACAAAATTATATTCTCTATTGGAATAGCGACGAATACAAATTGTTGAGTGAGAAAGGAAAGAAAGCTAGGGAATCATCCAAGGATGGCTTACTACATACTGCGGGTGCAATTAGTCGGATTACTGTGGAGGAAAAAAAGTATCTAACTTATACAGTTCTAATTGTTTGTTTCTATTTAAATTTTTAATTATTTGGATATTAATAATTTTATCATATGCAGAAAAAAATTAGGTAGGAAGGTAAGACACGATGAGATATTCGAGGAATCACATTTGAAGAAGAAAAAAAATCCAATTGATGAAGATGTATGGGTTGAGCCTCGTGCAAAAGCTGCCCATGTAAGAATCAAATTTTGCATTTATTAATTTTTTTCTCAAAGTTGATATTATTCAAGTACAAGTAGTTTAGTATTTTTTTACTATTAGTTTTAACTTTACTTTGAATATAAGACAAATATATGCAGCTCAGTAATGAGTATCGTAGTACTCAGCCTCCTGAAAGTTAGGGTGACACAATACCTGAACATGTAGAAGAGGGGTTATGACAAGAAACTGTGGGTCCTCCATGTCACACCCCTTTTTTTAACCAAAAAGTTCGATTTTAAAGTCCGAAAGGGTTTTTATTATCAAATTGACAAAAGATAAAAATTTGTTTTGAAAAGGACCTTTTATATTCAAAATTCAGAGTCCCCACTTGGCATAAATTGGGCGTACCAAGTCACCCTTGGATATCCTTTTTCAAAACGGTTTTGACTCTTTAAAACTGATTTGCGAACAGAGATTTCAGCTAAGAAATTCTGTTGATCGAGGAGAAGGTGTTAGGCACCCCTCGATCCCGTGGTTCGACCATGGTCACTTGGTGGAGCATATCGGCTAATTTGACACTACAAATGTACAAACCACACAAAGACACATAAAAACAATCAATCAAACAACCAAAACAAAATAATCCAAAATTAGTGTCCAGTCCAATTATACAGTCCAAAATAGAAAAATATGAAAAATATAAATCTTAGTCTAAACTGATCCTAAACAATGCTCCGATGTTTCACCTGATGCCTCGGGCCTTGATCAAGAACTTCTTTCAAAGACATAATACGTCGGGACATTTTCTGGTGAATAAGTACATGAAACCTCGGGGCATTCCCGACAAATGAATAAAATTTCAAGTCTTATACAATAAAGAAGAAAGAATGATTCACACACTCAATAAATCACCATTTCTAAGTTTGCCTACCCAACTTGCGCTTGCCTACCCGAGACCGATCTATCATGACATTATCACATTCAACGATATCAATGAATCGAAAGTAAATTAATGCTTGTTTTTATTGATTTTCAATTTTCGACCCCCAAATCATTCTTAACATGATTAAACCAATTGAATACACAATTCACCAATCAAATTCTGACATCCAAATCCAACATTAACTAACAACACGAAGGTTCAAACATGTCAAACGCACACACACAACAATCATAATATCAACACATCACATGAGGATAAAATAAGAGAAGAATGGAGTTGAAGAATTGAACCTCAATCGACGATTTCAATATATCGGAGTTAGAATCGCGTTCGAAAGGCCTCAATTGAACCTTGATAACCAACAACTCCAAACTCAGTATCGCAAATCACAAAAAGCAGAGAGAAATATGGATTGAAATCCTGTGAACCAACTAAACTCAAACTGGAAATCGCGGAACAAAAAGAACTAGATTGGATTTGGGGGAATCCGAGATAAAGGTTGAAAAAATGGACTTGAGGCAAGGGAATGGGTTCTCCCATTGCCATTTTCTGGTGATGGCTCAACCAAACCAGTCCGCTGGGTCATAGCAGCCTATCCGGAGCTCCGATGTGAATCCTGACACCGGAATAGTGACTGCATCAGTGATGGAGCACTGATTTTTACTCAATTTTTCCCTCTCATTTGATCTGTCCCTCTCATGATTTTAACTCTCTCTTGATTCCCTCTCTTGTGCATTTTTCTATGTGTGTGCCCAGCTATGTGTGTGTTGTCGTTGGAGAAGAAAGAAAAAGAAAGAAAAAAAATAAAGTATAGCTTCTACTGTGGGTGTTTTTTTTTGTATATGTGCCTATGTTTTTCCTTTCGTGAAGATCCTTATACCCCCTGTAGGTGATGGTGAGTGAGAGTATTTAAAGTGGGGTCCTCCCTAGTCTCTTTCCTGGAAGGTTCTTCTGTATGTATATCCCCAATTTTTTTGCTTTTTAGAGAAGAAATGTGAGGGAGTTCACGTGAGTAGGAGGGTGGGGTAGGTGTATAGTGGTTAAGTGAGGGGTGAGGTTTCCTAATTTTATTGGAGAGGTTGTTGGAATGTTTAAAAGAAGATAAAATTTGTTAGGATTTGTTAAGTGGGATAAATATAAAAATAAATAAATAAATAAAACAATGAGGTGGTTATTTATTTTGTTTTTCTTGTGGGAAAATTACCACGTGGATAGGATACATGGTAAGATGGGGTAAACAGTAAAATTAAGTTGTGAAGGGACGAAATTACGTGTCTACATCATGCCCTCTTTGAATGTAAACACAGAGTGTTTTCGTACAAAGAAGTAGACAACGAGACAAAATTTTTTTCCGATCATTATTCGAAGGAAGAAATAAAAGTAAGGAGGACAATCGAATCTCAACTTAGTACATCCTAACTACCCTAGTTATGAGGGAATCAAGTGACCGGTATCTCAAAAGATTGAAAGGAGATGGATTATACCGAATTGGAGAGTCGAGTGAGGTCCCATCGAGGTTCTGATCCACGGCTCTGTTATTACATTAGAATGAAAATTACAAGTTAAAACATAAATGAAATTACAAAATCCTATATATGCAACTTCTTTTGGACTCTTGACTTAAGTTTCATCATCCTATTCTTCAGGCGGGCTCTTGACCTGCAATTTTTTCAACTTGTTGCTCGGCTGTCAATTCCTTTACCCTGTTCTTTGGGCGGGCTCCTGACTTGCAATTTTTAATCACCTTCCAATTTCATCACCCTGTTCTTCAGGCGGGCTCCTGAAACCAAAATCAAAACTAGAACGAAAATTATCCCAAACAAAGATTAAGATAAAGAAAGATTTCATTTTTTGAAAGTAAAGTCCCATTTTTCAGGAGGGTCCTGAACATAAAGTAAAATTCCATTTTTCAGGAGGGTCCTGGACATAAATTAAAATCTCATTTTTCAGGAGGGTTCTGAACAGAAAGTAAAATCTCATTTTTCAGGAGGGTCCTGAATAGAAAGTAAAATCCCATTTTTTAGGAGGGTCCTGAACAGAAAGTAAAGTCCCATTTTTCAGGAGGGTTCTGAATAGAAAGTAAAGTTCCATTTTTCAGGAGGGTCCTGAACATAAAGTAAAATCCCATTTTTCCGGAGGGTCCTGAACAGAAAGTAATATCTCATTTTTCAGGAGGGTCCTAAACAGAAAATAAAGTCCTATTTTTTTTGGAGGGTCCTGATTAGAAAGTAAAGTCCCATTTTTCAGGAGGGTCCTGAACAGAAAGTAAAGTCTCATTTTTCAGGAGGGTCCTGAACAAAAAGTAAAGTCTCATTTTTCAGGAAGGTCCTGAACAGAAAGTAAAATCCCATTTTTTAGGAAGGTTCTGAACAGGAAGTAAAGTCCTATTTTTTAGGAGGGTCCTGAACAAAAAGTAAAGTCTCATTTTTCAGGAGGGTCCTGAACAGAAAGTAAAGTCCCATTTTCAGGAGGGTCCTAAACAGAAAGTAAAATCCCATTTTTTAGGAGGGTCCTGAACAGAAAGTAAAATACCATTTTTCAGGAGGGTCCTGAACATAAAGTAAAATCCCACGGATGTGCATTTCCAATGTTAGCTGAATTAAGTGATGCGAATTTGCCCCTGTTTCAAAAAGAAAATTTATCAGTTAAAAACTTAGTGGTGACTGGCGGTACTTGGATGTCCCGACACCTGCTCCAGTGTTCTTTCCCTTTCTTTTGTTTCATATTGCTGGCACTTGACCCTGCTTTGTCGTGTCATTCATCTAAACTCAAATTATTAAGAGTGACTCCAAAATAAACATAGTATTTTTGCTTTGTCATGCTTCTCAGATAAACCCTTTAAACCTTGGTATTTTCATGAGTTCCTAAGCTTGTTTGTTGACAAAAATTTCTGCATGCCTTATTCGGCTCACAATTATGTCTCTTTCATATGTTGGCTTTGTCTTGCTTTGTGCAATTGAAGAAGCTGGTAGCCAGTTTTGAAATCTTTTCTCACTTGTTTTGTCATGGACTTGACTCAAAGACAGGAAAAAAATAACAATTATTTTTTTTATTACTTGGATAACTGACTCAAGAAAATAAAAATAAAGATAAAGAGAAGAAATAAAGGACAATGAATGTCCCCATTTGAAACAAAGAAATAAAAAATTTATCTAAAATGACAATCAACTCTAATGATTATGCCATGCATTTGGATAAAGCTGTCTGATCTTTTCATCCAAACTTTCACCAATTGTTGTTAAGCTAATGACCCTGAAATTGAGATACTTCATTGGGTCAATTGCATTCAGAGACCTCATTTGGCTAGTGACACCTCGAAGGGTTTTCACCAACAAGCCTCTCTCATTTTCTTTCTCTCAGCTCACTATTGCCTTATGGTATCCATGAGGGTTTTTCACCAATGAGATTCTCTAATTTTCATTTCTCTCAACTTACAGTCGTCTTATGGTACCCATGAGGGTTTTTATTGATAAGGCTCTCTCATTTTTATTTATCTTAACTCACCGTTGTCTTACAGTGCCCGTGAGGGTTTTCACCGATAAGACTCTCTCATTTTTATTTCTCTCCTGATTCCTTATGCTGAGGAAGACAAGTAGTTTCCAAAATGTGTTATCACATCCATTGCATGCTTAGCCTTAGCATTCTTAAAGATTGATTTGAAGGTCTTTCATAGGTTGTAACTTGGCTTTTGAATAGGGTTAGAAATAAAAGATGGCATGGGGACCAAACGACACTTGAAGCAGGGTGGGACTTACAACTTTTGGAATCGACTCAAATAATGAGGATTAACTCATGCCCCAATTTTTTTGACTGGGCAATTCTAAATTATTTATTTGGTTGGACCGATCCAGAGTAGGGAAGCCTACGTATCTCACCCCCGAGAGAGGAGAATTAGGTCACGCGTAGTTCTGGTAGCTTGTTCAGTTGCTTGATTCTGAATTCTTTTTTTTCCATTGACTTTTATTGCCTATTTTCTTTTTGGGATTTTTTTTGACTCTATTTTTCTTGACACTCTTTTTTTCTCTTTTTGGACACATTTTTCTCTCTTCTTTTTTTTTTTGAAACTTTCTGACTCTATTCATTTGCTCGATACTTTTCTTTTGAATTTTGCTGATTCTATCTTGATTCTAAAAGAGGGATATGAAAGAAAATAAAAATAGGCTCAAATTGGGTAAATAAAGGATGACACAATGTTTGGATAGCAGAATGAAATGCCTTCGTCATATCAATCCTTGAAAATGTAAGTATATATCATGCAATATAAAAGTGAGTGATAAAGATCATTTGTGACATTTTTTAAGCATTAACTTTAACTGAGTCTGTGCGTCACTACTCTTGCACTTTGTTCAACATATCACTCTACTTTTGTTTTACATTCCTCACATCGAATGACTCATGCTTTCGTGGAGTTGATTTTTCTGTCCCTCGAGATGACACATCCGCTATTTGATCTAATTGAGCAATGTTTTTCAATTGATGACCAAGTTTTTCTTGTGATTCTCAAAATAATTGCCTTCATTTCAAAGAAGGCCTGGAATTATCACCAAATATCTCAGTACTCTACCTATTTTCTCAGATGCTCTCTTTCTAACTTTAACCCTCTGACTCAATGTTCATGCTTAAATTGAATTTTAAGATATGGATGAAAATTCCGCTAGCATGTCATATCACTAGAATTAACCTAAAATGTACTGTGTAAAGAAAAAGAACAAACAACACATATTTAAAATACAAAGGAAAAAGGGACACTTTATTTAATTAAAATAAAAGATAGAAGGGTTTGAACATAACGACAAATGGACAAAACAAGACAGATCCCGAACTACAACCTTGAAATAATTCGAATAACAGAAAATAAAACAAAACAAACTACCAGACCTCTTCCTAGTAGGGAGAGGGGTGACTTCTCAATTGCTCAGCCTGATATCTTAGCCACTGGTTTCCATATCAGCATGACTAGGGTTTTCCTCACTGTCAATATTCTGCACCATAATCAATTTATCTTGAATCATCTTTTCAATTTCTTTTTTCAAAGCACGATAATCTTCAATACTGTGACCTTGAACATCAGAATGATATGCACATCATATATTAGGATCAGGAGTATACCCAAGGAAAGGAGTGATCATGCCTTGCTATGCTAATCTCTGAAATAAACTGGCATATGACTCTCCAATTGGTGTGAAACTATCCCTCAATTTCTGCCTCATTTCATTGTTTAACTTGGATTAAACATCGGACCTAGAAGGGATTTGGTATGTTTATGGAATTAAAGAGTGACTTTGAAGAGTTGGTGCGTGCTATTGTAGGTAAGAAAGGAGTTGAACATATGGTTGTACGCAATATACTAGATATATAGGTGGGGAAATAGAGTATAATAGATTTTGGGAGTGATTATGGAGAGCTTGGGTATGAACTTGGGCTTGAGACTGATGGCAATGACGACGTCATCTTCTTGGATGTGCCCATTCTCCAACTACAGTAGCAGTGCCATCTTTATCATTCTTCTTCCCTCCGGGTACCCTTAATTGATTGCAATATTGTCCCAAATGTTTCACTGATTCCTCATGGCCATCTTGCTCTTCAAATTTCGACATCTTAAAGATTGGAGAAAGGTTCATACTTAAAGGCATGACCCAGTCTTTGTATGAAATATCTTCTTTACCCGCAGGTCCTAGAGCTTTTTTCATAGAATTTTCTGCACTCTTCATTTTTCCAACCATTTTCTCCGACTCTTCTGCCACACTGGACTTCTTGTTAAGAAATTTTGGTGGTTCAGTTAACTTAAAAGCAGGCTCAGGAGTATAACAATGATCACCAAGAGTATTAAATATAGGTTCACTAGCAGCATGGGGATGCATAATTGTTGGGCGAGCCAGTGCGGAAGTCCTAGTAGAGGATTGAGCAATAAGATCACAGACGACATGTGGTGTTGTGAATGTAGCAGGCTTATGATGAGGAGCCAGAGGAAAAGTGGTGGAAGTATTGAGATACTTTCGGCTTGGAATGAATTTTTAGTCATGTTGCGGTGCATCAACAATAGTAGAAAATTGACTTTGAGATTTTGGTGGAAAACTCAAGGTATTTGTAGGATCAATAAAGGGAAATGGAGGAGGAGGCAACCCACTGGACCAAGCTCGATGCATTCTGTCATTTGTTGTCTTAAACTCCTAATCTCTTGCTTCAAACTCTCATTTTCTTGATGTTTTGTTTGATCCATGATGTCATTCTCTATATCTTTGTTGGACACAACTAACCCTTTGGATTTGGTGTGATGTAAAGGACCAGCCAGAATGCCACAAACCAACCACCTTAAACTGACTCAACAAAAAACAACAAATGTGTTAGAGTTCAACTATTTTTCAAAACCTCTTTTTCCTTTTTTTTTTGAAAAGATCACCGAACCCAAGAAGGGCGCCTACGTATCTCACTCCTAAAAGAGGAGAATAAGGTGTGCGTAGTTCGTGAAGTCTTGCCAAAACAGCCAATTGAGCTCTTTGTTTTTTTTCCTTTTTCTCAAAACTTTAAGAAGAAAAGAAAATAATAATTTGTCAGAAGAATTGAAGAAAATGTTTTTTTGAATTTTTTAGCTTTAAAATCCCTATACAAAGTGAAATCTATGATTACCAAAGAAAATCTTTTTAGGTTTTTAGTTTTAAATTTCATATGAAAATGAAACTTGAACCTATTAAAGAAAAATATTTTTGCAGTTTTTTTTAAAGATGTATATGAAACAGTTACTCTAAATAAAGAGTGAAGAAAATATTTTTAGATTTTTCAAATAAGATCTCCGAACCAACAATAGGCTGCCTACGTATCTCACTCCCGAAAGAAGAGAATCGGGGGTGGGTAGTTCGTCCAGATTGGACAATTGAGGATTAAAACGAACTAAGACTTGACTTGAGAGACATGATTACAGACGGACGATGAGAAATAAAATCTTTTTGGATTTTCAATTAGACACTTCACACAAAACTGGCACCAACAACTATGTAAGAGAAAAAAATCTATTTGGCATTTTCGCTATATGAAATGTGCAAAACTTCTACCATTTTTCATTTTCTTTTATAAAAACTGCTAAAAAAATCTTTTTTGAAAATTTTGAATCATAAATGCATGCTAAAGGAGACAAAGTGAGAACTCTTTTTGATGTTTTGATTTTTGAACAAATGAGTGCAGAAAATAAAGAAATCTTTTTGAATTGTGAAAAACAAAAGCCATAAAGAACACTAAAAGCTACGAAACTTTTTTTCTTCAAACGGTTTCTTATCTACACACTTTACTTTTAACACATGTTTTTTTCAATTCAGTCCGTCAAATGACCACGTTACCTTCAAAGATACAACATTAGCACGTAGGGATGCTTTAGAGGCAAGTCTCTTACAAAGGGCCAAGTGGGCTCCTCTAGGTCTTTAATATGATGCACATAAGCATGACTTAAGGGTTGACCTACGTTGGGGTTCACTAACAATGCTATTCGGGGGAGCGTATGATCGATAGTGGCTACTTTGCTTTCCACATACTCCATAACACCGACGCCCCCCTAAAATAAGGGTGACTCAACTAGAGGTCATGTACAACACGTGTACTATAGACTCGTTATAGAAGGAATGAATCAGTTTATGCACATGATGCCGGATATAAAGTGATAACACATAAGATAAAAACTATAAACAAAGAGCACGTAGACACTCAACAGTGATAATACAATAACACAAAACAACACAAAAATAATGTACATACACCTGTAGTGCCAAACTAAGCCGATACAGCTCCAAAATAAGCTCAAATTATGAAAAATCCCCAGCAGAGTCGCCAGAGATGTCATACCCCTTTTTTTTAACCAAAAAGTTCGATTTTAAAGTTTGAAAGGGTTTTTATTATCAAAGTGACAAGATGAAAATTTGTTTCGAAAAAGACCTTTTATATTCAAAACTCAGAGTCGCCACTTGGCATAAATCGGGCGTGCCAAGTCACCCTTGGATATCCTTTTTTTAAATGGTTTTGACTCTTTAAAACTGATCCGCGAACAGAGATTCCAGCTAAGGAATTCTGTTGATCAAGGAGAAGGTATTAGGCACCCCTCAATCTCGTGGTTTGACCATGGTCGCTTGATGGAGCGTATCGAATAATTTGACACTACAAATGTATAGACCACACAAAGACACATAAAAATAATCAATCAAACAACCAAAATGAAGCAATTCAAAATATAGTGTCCAGTCCAATTATACAGTCCAAAATAGAAAAATACAAAAAATATAAATCTTATTCTAAACTGATCCTAAAAAATCCTCCGATGTTTCACCCGATGCCTCGGACCTTGAGCACGAACTTCTTTCAAAGATATAATACGCCGGAATATTTCCCGGTGAATAAGTACATAAAACCTCGGGGCATTCTCCGACAAATGAATACAATTTCAAGTCTTATGCAATAAAGAAGAAAGAATGATTCACTCACTCAACAAATCACCATTTATAAGTTTGCCTACCCAACTTACGTTTGCCTACCCGAGCTCGATCTATCATAATATTATCACATTCAACGATATCAATGAATCGAAAGCAAATTAACGCTTGCTTTTATTTATTTTTAATTTTTGACCCCCAAATCATTCTCAACATGATTAAACCAATTCAATACGTAATCCACCAATCAAATTCTCACATCCAAATCCAACGTTAACCAACAACACGAAGGTTCAAACATGCTAAACTCATACACACAACAATCGTAATATCAACACATCACATGAGGGTAAACTAAGAGAAGAATGGAGTTGAAGAATTGGACCTCAATCGACGATTTCAATATATCAGAGATAGAATCATGTCCGAAATGCCTTGATGTGAACCTCGATAACCAACAACTCCAAACTCGGTATTGCACAAAAAATAAAGAGAAACATGGACTGAAATCCGGTGAACCAACTAAACTCGAACTGAAAATCGCAGAACAAAGAGAACTAGATTGGATTTGGGGGAATCCGAGATGAAGGTTGGCGAGAAAATGGGTTCGCCTGTCGCCATTTTTCAGCGATGGCTCGACCAAACCAGATCGCTGGGTCGTAGCGGCCTATACGGAGCTTCGATGAGAGTCCCGACGCTGGAACAGTGATCGCATCAGTGATGGAGCACTGATTTTCACTTAATTTTCTTCTCTCCTTCGATCTCTCCCTCTCACAATTTTAACTCTCTCTAAATTCCCTCTCTTGTGTATTTTTTTTGTGTGTGCCCAGCTATGCGTGTGTTATCGTTGGAGAAGAAGGAAAAAGAAAGAAAAAATAGAGTCTAGCTTCTTTTGTTGGTGTTTTTTTTTGTATATGTGCCTATGTTTTTCCTTTTGTGAAGATCCTTATCCCCCCTGTGAGTGATGGTGAGTGAGAGTATTTAAAGTAGGGTCCCCCTGGTCTCTTTCCTGGAAGTTCCTCTGTATGCATATCCCCCATTTTTTCTTTTTGGAGAAGAAATGTGAGGAGGTTCACGTGAGTAGGAGGATGGGGTAGGGGTATAGTGGTTTGGTGAGGGGTGAGGTGTCCTAATTTATTGGAGAGGTTGTATGGATGTTTAAAAGAAGATAAAATTTGTTAGAATTTGTTAAATGGGATAAAGATAAAAATAAATAAATAAATAAATAAAATAATGAGGTGGTTATTTATTTTGTTTTTCTTGTGGAAAAATTACCACGTGGATAGGATACGTGGTAAGATGGGGTAAATGGTAAAATTAAGTTGTGAAAGGATGAAATTACGTGTCTATACTCCAGTTAGGGGCCAATACTATGGATACCACAGAAAGTATTTTGGCGAGAATGTTAGGTCTTCGTTCAGACTACATCCTATCCCTCATCAGTTGATAGAAAAATTGTTGAATCAATAAAAATATGATTTTTAAACTCACTGAAGAGCTTGCTGCACATAGAGAGAGAGGGCAAAGGAGAAGAGGAGGAAACAACATCACAAATTAGGATGCTGCAGCAGCAGTTCAACTCTTTTATTCGATCAACAGGGATTCTTCCTCCATGTCTTGGTAATATAGTTCGGGCTGTAAAAGGTCTATGCCTACTGGATGATATCAACACAGATGAGGAATCAGATCCTACGTGTGTGGCTGAGGACGCGGATGACGAAGACAATGATGATGAGTGGTAGTTTTTTGACTTTTGTATGTGTTGTAGTTTGCATTTGTAGATGACTTATAGTTTTACACTTTGTATGTTTTTAAACTTGTATTGTATGTTGGTTGTATGGAAATACATAGAGTATGTTGTTCTTGTTGTATTGTATTTTGGTTGTTTCATTTGTTTGGCTGGTTTCTTTTTATTTTTTTTTTAAAAATTACTAGAAATGTGGTCGGTTCTTTTGGTAATTTTACAAAAAACGATCACAACTGGTCGATTTTTAAAAAATAAATAAATTAATTTAAAAATAAAATCAACCACATGTAGTAGGTTTTATTAAAATTAATTAATTAATTAATTTTAAAATAAAATCAACCACTTGTGATCGATTTTATAAAATTAAATAATTAATATAAATAAAAATACCGACCATAAGTGGTCGATTTTTCTAAAATTAATTAATTAATTTAAAAATAAAATTGATCACTTGTGGTCAATT
>NW_025838654.1:825852-831675 GCF_002878395.1 Capsicum annuum | reverse complement strand
TTGCAATAAGAAACAAGCAAACTTAATACTCCCTCCGTCTCAAATTATCCGTCCCAAATTGAGATGACACATTGATTAAGAAAAATAATTAATAACATGGCTAGTTTACCATAGTAAACCTATTAAATGATGTTTACATTTTAATTTGAAGCAAAAGTAATTAATACAAAGGGTAAAACTTGAAAAAAAATTATCTCTTCTTGATTAATGAAAAAAGACAGTAAAATAGAAAATCAAACAAGAAAATTTGAAATGGGTAATTTGAAACGGAGGGAGTACTTTATTAGATAAATAAAAAAAGCCTAAAATAGCATGCTAGTCGTCAATTCTAGTTTTTTCATGAATTCTGTGTCCATTAATTTACTAGAGTTACAGATATATTTTAAATGCTAGTTTTTTGCAATTATTAATCCTATCCACTCCTTAGGATACAACCTGTTTTATTAACTTATGTAACTAATCAATATAGTTGATAAAAGGCAGAATACATCGTCAAATTCTTTAACTTGATACCATCTTTTATTTTGGTACCTCAAATGGGAGTTGTTTATTTTAGGCACTGTGTTATTTTGTCACCTTTTGCACAATCCACAAAAATATATACTATGCGTGTATTACACGCCCTTGACGTGTAAAGTAATCAATATGACGTGTGAAGTGACCAATAATGATATGACATTTGTCATTTTTTATCTAAATAATTTTTAAATAATAGTATATTTAAATAAGAAACAAAATCAACCCCACCCCCAACAAACCGTCTTCTCCAAACAACCCCCACCCCTAATCATCCTCTCCAAACACCCCAACCCCCATCCCACCCCTTCCCTCCCTCATCACCCCCGAATCATCTTCTCAACGCTGTAATTCTTCCCAACAAAAAATTCATCTTCGTCGCCGCCATCGGCTACACCACCCCAAATTGTCAACCCCCTCTCCTTTAGACTCTGACCATTTTTTGAAATTTAAATTTCATTTCTTCATTCTTCTTTTGATTTTTCCATCTATCGTTTTGTGGTATTTTTTACTCTTCACAATGACATCTTTTTCTTTTGATCGGCTGCAGATTAGTAGAGATTCATTCCACTCTTGCCTGCCTCTAAGAACCATTTGAGGGATTACAGTTAACATTTTTGCATGAAAATCCAGAAATTGTCCTAAAAAAATAAGGTGGTATTCCCAAGGAATTTGAATTTTGAGATGTTGGTTTCTAGAAATGTAGTTGTTCTATGTTCTACTAAAGGGAGAGCGACAATGATTCAGCGTGTCTACCAAATTGGGATACTTAATGTCGCAACTCAGTTGAAGAATTCTCACAGAACTTGCATTTTCCAATCAAATGGACATTAAAGTGCTCTATCCTTAGATTAAAAAGATGCAGATAATCTATTGGTAGGAGCTAGATAATATATTTGCAGATCATTGAGCTTCAGATTATGTGGGTTTCCCAAATAATGCTATAATCGATCTCAAAGGAATAAGGTTAATGAACTGGCCTATGATATTATGACACTTTTAGTGCAAGTTATGAAAATCTCATTTTAGTTGTTACAGATGCAATGATAATTAGTCGAATTGATTCTTGGGAAGTTAAATATTTTTAAAAATATCATTTTCTTCTTTTGAATTTTGAGTTTTCTTTATTTTTGAGGTAATTACAAGAATGAGCGTATATAGTTTTAAAATTTCTCTCAATAATTTTTATCATTAAATAAGTTTAAAATTGATAAAAATGTTTAAAAAGTGAAAGTGTAAATTAATGGGGTGAGTTAATCTACTGTTTTTGGCAAGACGAATTCGTAAATGTATATCTAATTTTTGAATCTCTCCCAATAATTTTCATCATTAAATAAGCTTAAGATTGACAAAAATAGTGGATAAAATTGAAGAAAAAAGTATAAATTAATAGAGAAGATTTAATATATTGTTGGTGGATCAAATTGGGCACCACATCAGCCAAAAAAGGCTTTCACGGGCCTTTATGGAGGTGCAATACACACACCTTTCCAACTCAGCAAAAAGTGCCAAAATGACACATTTATACGTTATTTGAGGTGCCTAAAATGAACAACTCCCATTTGAGGTGGCAAAGTGAAAGATGGTTCCAAGTTGAGGGGTCTGACGATGTATTCTGCCTTGATAAAATTCACGTCTGAAACATGACATAAACTATCATTGGATCCCTATTATTTTACCATTATATAACTAAATCCCAAGTAAAGTTAATATCTATATGTTGTCTCATATTTGACTAGACTTTTCGATTGATTACCAAAAAAAAAGTCATTAAAAAATATTATTATCAAGATGTGCGGGTAAATAAACATTTCATCAATATTAACTATTTTATTCAAAATCGTCAATTATAATCTTAACAACATTATTAGTACGGTGTCACTAGTTGAAATTTTATTATTAACTGAAAAGAATTTAAAGTTTTTTTTTTCCAATTACACTTTAAAGAAGCAAAAATTTCTAACATACTTCATACTGTACTACCCCCCCCCCCCCCTAAAAAAATAGCATAAACACACATAAAATTTGAACAACTTTGTAAAATTAGAATCTAAGTCTCACATGATCATGATGTTACATTATGTAAAGAAAGATTGAGGATTACCTCTTGTGAAAATAATTCTTAACGAAAGAAAGAAAAAATCACGAACAAAACCTCAAACCCCAACTTTTGTCTATCATTTTTCTTTTTCTGCGTTACTCTCTTGTTTTTTTTTTAGTCCTTTCTTCTTCTTTTTTTATTCTCTCCGTCTGTGTATTTTTTCCTTTTTCACAAATGTTGTTCTCTAAACTTGTGTGTTGCTTCCAGTTTTTTCCTCTCACCTTTTTTCTTCTAAGTCCTTTTTTTTTCGAAGTGTTTTTGTTCCTTTTTTTTCTCCTCTTGTCCATGTATGTTGTGTGTTTATATATAGAAGAGTGTTGTGTGTGCATCTGTGCAGTTGAGGGAGTTTGTGAGGGAAAAGTGGGGGTGGTTTTAGGGTGTGGGAATGGGTAGTTTAGGTTAAGGGGAATGGGGATGTTGAGTAGTTTAGGTTTCTTTTTTTTTATTTTTATTATTAATGTTTTAAATAAATAAATAAAAATAAAAATGATAAAATTTATTTATAACTAATAAAACACAGGTAAGTTAAATAGTTGATCTTAGAAATATGATTAAAAACTATTAATATTATTAGATTATTTATTAAAAGTTAAAAGAGGAAAACAAATATAATTTAGAATTTTTTTCTCTAAAAATAAATAAATAGTAAATAAAAGCTTATTTAAAATGTGCCTCTATTTTCTAGTTTTCAAAACTCTTAAACAAACTTTGTAAAATAAGATGAAATTGAAATATCTAATTTAGACCTAAAATTAAAATATGTGTATTAAACACAAAAAATGGCGTAAAATATTTGGTTTGGTAAAAAATTAGGTATTTACAGAATGCCCCTCTTTGCTTGAAAACATGGAGAGTTTTCAAGCAAAGAAGTGAACCCGATTGATTTTTGATAAAATAATTTATTCAAAAATAAAAAAAAATATTGGGAAAGAGGTGTGACCGAGCCCTTGCTTTGAGCAGCCTACATATCTCTGGTTATAAGAGAATCAAGTTACGTGTAGTTCAGGTGGGTGTAGGAATGAAAGGATGAGCTAGAGAGTTGAGTGAGAACTCGTCGAGGTTTTGGTTCGTGGCTCCTTTTATTACATCAGAGAAAAGGAAAAACTGAAACTAGAAAAGAAAATACAAGATCCTATCCATTTTATTTGTCTTGATTCTCTAGCTTCAGATCTTCTTTTGGATCTTCAGTCATCGCCTCACCTCTTCTGGTGGGGTACCTTGATCTCAAAATTTGATCTTGAAGTTAGGATTTGAGACTTGAACTTGAAACTTAGATTGAGTCATTGACACTCCTCCAAAGGACTGTTCATAGAAACTCTTGGATGCTCATTCTCTTAATCAGAAGATATGAAGATGACTCTTAAGATGTTGAGCCGCTACATATTCAAAGCTAACTTTAACTATCTTCGAGATTGAACATTCTTCTATACTCTGATTGGAGAAGAGATTCGATTATTGGACATCAAATTTGTGCTTTGCAAAAAAAAACTACAAGCCATCAAAGAAAACAAAATAAAACGAACAAAATTTTCTGCCCCAGTTTGTACTAGGAAAATTTTGTGAGTTATTAGAAAAATTATAAACTAATTTAAAAATAAATAAATGAAAATTTGAGAAATCTAAGATAGGTATGCAATAAAATAAGATTTTTGTTCTGAATAATGCGACTAAGGGATATTTACCTTGTGAATGCATTAAAAAGAATTAGGATATTTGCTTCTTAAAATGCAACTAGGGATTGTCATACCCTAGAAGACATAAAAAAGAAAAAATGAGAAATTTTAATTTCTAAAATGTCTACTAGGGGATGTCATACCCTATGAAGACTTAATGGAGAAAAATAGAAAAGTTTGTTTTCCATAATGACAACTAGGAAATGTCGTACCCTATGAAGACATAGTGGAGAAAATTAGGAAATTTTATTTCCTAAAATGGCAACTAGGAAATGTCGTACCCTATGAAGACATAAAGAAGAAAATAGGAAATTTTGTTTTCTAAGATGTCAACTAGTGAATATCGTACCCTATGAAGACTTAAAGTAGAAAAATAGAAAATTTTGTTTCCTAAGATGTCAACTAGGGAATGTCGTACCCTATGAAGACATAAAGAAGAAAATAGGAAATTTTGTTTCCTAAGGTGTCAACTAGGGAGTGTCATACCCTATGAAGACATAAAGAAGAAAATAGAAAATTTTATTTCCTAAGATGTCAACTAGGGGATGTCTTACCCTATGAAGACGAAGAAAAAAATTAGGAATTTTATTTCCTAAAATGTCAACTAAGGAATGTCGTACCCTATAAAGACTTAAAGTAGAAAAATAGGAAATTTTATTTCCTAAGATGTCAACTCGGGAATGTCGTACCCTATAAAGAAGAAGAAGAAAATTAGAAAATTGTGTTTTCCAAGATGTCAACTAGGGAATGTCGTACCCTATGAAAACTTAAGGAGGAAAATAAGAAATTTCGTCTCCTAAAATGGAAACTAGGGAGTGTCTTACCTTATGAAGACTTAAAGTAGAAAAATAAGAAATTTTGTTCTCTAAGATGTCAACTAGGGAATGTCGTACCCTATGAAGACATACAAGTTGTTTGGATGGTGGTTTTCTGTGGTATGGTTGCCAAGAAAACCATTTTTGTTTTGATTATTTTATAAAAGGCATGGTATGGTATGGTAATCTTTCATGGTTTGGGAAACATGGAATTGCCTAATTTTTAGAACCACCGATTTGGTGATTTTTTATGGTTTTCTTATTTCTTTTTCCAATTATG
Organism: Capsicum annuum; assembly: GCF_002878395.1. Taxonomy (NCBI): domain Eukaryota; kingdom Viridiplantae; phylum Streptophyta; class Magnoliopsida; order Solanales; family Solanaceae; genus Capsicum; species Capsicum annuum. The sequence continues at coordinate 826,290 of NW_025838654.1, read as the reverse complement.
TCCTCTTATAATATTATCTAATCTTATTTTACACTTTTTCAAACCTGTGAATCCCAGAATATATCACAGGAAAATAAGCTCCTTATTTAACAACAGACGTATCGAGAAGAAAGAAACGCCAAACACTACTCTCGTTGGGCATCTACTAGATTTTATGTTATCATTTGACATCATATGAGTGGGTCATAATAAGTATGTACATATTATTCTATACCCACAACAAATATGAATTGTTGCTATTAATGAAATGGTATCATAGGCAGCATCTAGCGCTTTATTGGTTGCTGCCTGTGGATCTCAACCGTGATTTATCAAAGACCTACAAGGTTGTCTGAAAGCTTGCACTTTTGTGTCTTTTTTATCTTTATTTTGAAATAGATAGCTTCCTCACTGATTAAAGCTTTTCTAAGATTGTTTTGAAACGGGAGTAAAGCTTCA
>NW_025838654.1:812850-822852 GCF_002878395.1 Capsicum annuum | reverse complement strand
TGATTAAAGCTTTTCTAAGATTGTTTTGAAACGGGAGTAAAGCTTCACTAAACCTACCTAGTCTAACACCAAGAATTGTATTCTCCTGTAAGCAAAGTTTTGCTGAGAGGTTTGGTTGTAGATGCTCTTTGAAGGTGTTTTTATAGGAGTGACAACACCAAAAAAATCCTGCTCATAGTTAATAAGAAAATACGCCTGATTATTAGAAATTTAAAATTTATAATAATTAGGGGTAACCCATTACGATAAAGTACCATACCATCAAACCAAACAAAAAAACTGTTATTAAACAGCAGTAAACAATACAGTTTATCCAAACATTGTATTGTACTATACTATACAATACCATACCATAATATACCGTACATTATGAAGCCATGACAAACCACCATCCAAACAGTGTGTTAAAGTAGAAAAATAAGAAATTTTATTTTCTAAGATGTCAACTAGGGAATGTCGTACCCTATGAAGACGAAAAAGAAAATTAGAACATTGTGTTTCCTAAGATATCAACTAGGGAATGTCGTACCCTATAAAGACGAAGAAGAAAAATAGGAAATTGTGTTTCCTAAGATGTCAACTAGGGAATGTCGTACCCTATGAAGATTTAAAGTAGAAAAATAGAAAATTTTATTTCCTAAGATGTCAACTAGGGATGTCTTACCCTATGAAGACTTAAAGTAGAAAATTTCGAAATTTTGTTTCCTAAGATGTCAACTAGGGAATGTCGTACCCTATGAAGACGAAGAAGAAAATTTGAAAATGGTGTTTCCTAAGATGTCAACTAAGGAATGTCGTACCCTATGAAGACTTAAAGTAGAAAAATTGGAAATTTTGTTTCCTAAGATGTCAGCTAGGGAATGTCGTACCCTATGAAGACTTAAAGTAGAAAAATAGAAAATTTTGTTTCCTAAGGTGTCAACTAGGGAATGTCGTACCCTATGAAGACGAAAAAGAAAATTAGGAAATTTTATTTCCTAAGATGTCAATTAGAGAATGTCGTACCATATGAAGACTTAAGGAGGACAACAACAACAACAAACCCAGTGTATTCCCATAGCATGGGGTCTGGGAAGACTTAAGGAGGAAAATAAGAAATTTCGTCTCCTAAAATGGCAATTAGAGAATGTCGTACCCTATGAAGACTTAATGGGGAAAATAGAAAAATTTTCATCTAAAGTGACAATCACGGGATGCTTTACCCTGTTAAGGCAAGTGATGATATATATATTTTTTTCTCTTTTTTTTTTGAAAAAAAGAAAATAATAATCCCCAGTTTTGGATGTGAGGAACTTTGAAATTCTTTTTGACTTTTTTTTTACAAAAAAAATACCTCAATATTATACCTTTCAGGGATGTGCAAAAAAATTTTATCCAACGAGACCGAGCCTTATTGTAGGACTACCTACGTATCTTGTATAACAAGAATGAGGTCTAATGTAGTTCACAAAAACATAATCTATTTTTTTATTTTATTTTTTTTTAAAGTATGTGCTTTGTAAAAATCAGAAGAATGAGAATAATGAAAACAATTCATTTTTTGACTTCGATTGATACCAACAATTAGTATTATGGATAGGAGTCACCTCAAATTACTTTCAAATAAGAACCAAAGTCAACTCAAAAGTAATTACTATAGTTTCAATGGTACCTCATATATACTTAAGTTTTATACAAGATACATATGTCTTGCTCCAAATCAAGCATTTAAATTACTCTTATCCTCATGTTCTAGTGCCCTTACCACAACTAAAGTCCTAATTAACTCACCATAAAAGAGTTTAAATTTTAGGACGTTCGAGAGGCACTCACGCTCAGAAAGATATTCAATGCATGCAATGAGATACCATAAGCTTGGCCATCATATAAGTATCCACTAATGTGAGAACACTCAAAATGAAATCAAGTAGGACTTGTCATTGGCTTGTAGTGTTTGCTTAGGGACGGGTAGGATATTCATTTGGGATAAAGTGACTATTCCTTCCTTAAGAATTGCACTTTGCTCTCAATATCTTGCATTTTATGACTGATCTTCATTTGATTTGCTGCTTCTTATCACTTTTTGTTTCTTTTCCTTCCTTCAAAGTTAATTTTTGAATTATCTTTTTCTTTGGAGTTTTTTAAAATTCCTTATCGGATGATTTTCTTTCTTTTTTTTTCTTTTTTCTTGGCGTGAGAATTTTTTTTTGTCTATAGCTTTGTTAGAACATTTGTATATCCAATTGCTTCACCATATTATTTAGATCATTAACAGTGCACTGAAGGAGATGGGTCCAAAAGAGGGATTGTGCATTTATGCACTCAAAAAGATATAGGCTAAGATTTGGGTATCAAATAAAAGGTTTTAGGGTTAAAAGGGGAAATCTAGGGATTACAATTTATTCGGTAAGCTTTAAAGGCACAGTCGAGTCAAAGAAAGCATACAATCCTCTCCCAAGTTAAATGTTGCTCAAAATTTTGCCTCAACAAACATCCAGGCCAAGTTCTAGATCAACAAAGTGATGCTATTGAATTTTCAACCTAAAGCTCATCACACAATGCACATGAAACAGTGAGGTAAGATTTATTTTAAACTTGACTTAGAGCAAGAAAAATTTACTAGTGCAACTTAAGTATAATTAGAGGTACCAAAAGAATCTATAGCTCACAATCAAGTTGGTCCACTCTATCACATCTTATAATTTAACACTTATTTTTAATTCATATTTTTTAGAATGTTGGTACCAATTACTAAGTCAAGATTTTTTTTTAGATGAGGCCAAACCCAAAAGAAGAGTTGCCTACGTATATTGTTGAAACAAGAATCATGTCAGACGTAGTTCAGGGAGATTAAACTATGAAGTAACAAATTATTCTTTTTTTTATTTTTAATAAGGATGAAAAATTTTTATTTTTTTTTAAATTTTAATACGGACAATATATATATATATATATATTAATTTTTTTTAAAATATTTATTTACTATTTAAAAAAAAATTGTATAAGGATTTATTTGAACAAAACCAACAACCTTTTTTTCAACAAATATTTTTTGAATGAGGATCACGGAACCCAAAAAGGGTTGCCTACGTATCTCATTGAGATGAGAATCAGATGTCCGTACTGGAGACATGAAGAAACCCACTTTTAATTTGAATAATGAAAAGAAAATATTTTTTTTTGAATTTATTAATAATGATTTTTTTTTAATTTTTGAAAACGAATTGATTGATTTCTTTTTATAAGGATCAAAACCTTCTTTTTTTTAATAAAATACAACCTTCGTTTTTAAGGATCACCGAACTCGTGGAGGACTACCTACGTATCTCATTAAGATGTACATCAAGTGTACGTAGTTCGTCCAATTTGAGAAAACTTGATAATTTAGAAAACTATATTTTTTCTTTTATTGTGAAAGCAAATCTCGCAGCTCATTTGGGTTTCGAAAAAGAATAGATTTTAGAGAGCAATTTTTAGCTTCTCTTACTTTAATAGATTTCAAAGCCGATCAACATTCGAAACAACCAGACAGTTAATGCAACTAGTAGCATAAAAAATGGATAGTCTTAAAAGAGAGGACTTTTAGACATTCAAACCTTTGTCGAGCCTCCACTAAGTCCAAAATGCACATAATACAAATAATGCAGAGTCCAATAGGGATAACCATGTATAAGTTTCAATCCTACTAGGTTTAACTTGATGGAGGTATATGTCTAGACTGGTTGTAAAACGAGCGGACAACTCGAGTCGGGCAGGGACAACTTACCGCTAGCAGTGTTTTTCGGCCTCACCATTGGTCCTTCCTATCCTAAATCATGTGTGAGTAGAGAATCCTTCCTAGGAATGTTGCCGCATCTCTGGTATCTCAAGGTTCGGGAGTGTATACCGCATCTTCGAATATAAAGTATTTCAGAAAACTCAGATGGGTGTGCGAGAGAAAACAATTTATACTGCAATTCAAATTATATCAAAGCGACAAACAATTAGGAACATATAGCACATTTCAGCCAACAAATATAATATCAAAAATTACATAAATCCAAACAATTTAATATAAAAGCTCGAATTCTAGGTTTCCCCAGCTAGGGGTGGGCCTTCGGTATTCGGTTCGGTATTTTCAAAGTTTGGATTCGGTAATTCGGTAATCGGTATTTGAACATAGATACCACATACCGTACTTATAAACATCAGTTCGGTAGTTCGGTAATCGGTAAATTAAACTTCGGTTTGATATGGTATTTGGTAATACCATATTAAAGTTAGAGATGTGCAAATGTTCGTTTAAACTTCAAAGAGTATATTTAATAGAAACCCTATTTAGTATTTTTTTTGTTGTTTTCTACAATATATTACCAAGGTACAAGAGATTCTTTGGGATAACTAGTACTATTGTCTATTGGGTTGGGCTAGACGCACACGCATATATATATATATATATTTGGTAAATACCGAATACCAAACGGTATTAATATTTTGTACCAAATCCAATCTCGAGTACCAAAATATTAAAATTTTATTCCCAAATACCATACCAAATACCGAATTACCGAATACCAATTATCAAATTTTTCAGTTCGGTTCAGTAATTCGGTTTTTGGTATTTTATGCCCGGCCCTATCCCCAGCAGAGTCGTCATCTGTCACACCCCTATTTTTTACCACATCCAACCCCGTAGGGAGTTGGTTTTAGAGAAAATGTGTTTGTTCAATTAAAATGATGTTTTGAAAAGGGATTATTTTATTTACAGAGTCGCCACTTGGAATTGAGTTTGGGTGTTCCAAGTCACCTTATTGAATCCCTATTCAAAAGAAAATGACTTTTAATTTTTGGTCTGCAATCTAGAAATCCGGATAAGAAATTCTGTTGACCGAGAAAAAGGTGTGAGACACCTCTCGAGTCTCGTGGTTCTAGCATGGTCGTTTTAACGACTTACATTTGGCTTATATTAATCTCTTGAATATTCAATATTTGTTAGCCTAAAAGTTACTTACATCCCTCTTTGAATTTATTTTAAATTATTTAATTATATTAATATGTGGCTTGCCGGTAGCAGTACTTTTAGAGGTGTACAGACCAAATTGTCAAGTCAAACCGAACCGACGAACCAAACTAAACCGAGAAAAAAAATCGACTTATGGTTTGGTTTGATTGGTTTGGCGTTAGATAAAAAAATCGATCATTCTTGGTTTGGTTTGGTGTTAACCAAAGAAAAAGTCAAACCGAACCCGAATCAAACCGACATAATATATATATATATATATATATATATATATATATATATATATATATAATATTTGAACTTTTTTATTCATAAAATAATAATTATAATCTACTTTTTAAATACTTTTTCAACTAGTTTTAGTAATTTTCAATAATTTGAAAGTAGATGTAGATATATATTTAGATTTGGGCCTTTAAGTTATAATATTTGTCCATTAATTGCTAATTAAATGATCGAAAACTCAATATCAACTTAAAACCTAAACTTTTCACTCTTCATCTCACTTTTTAGTTTCAAGAGAGTTTTTTGCTCCTCATTTTTTCATAATTATGGTTTTTCATTAGCACATGAGTGAAAACATATTTGATCTAATCTTCGATCACAATATAATTGTAAAAACTAAATATTATAAAAAAATAAAAAAAAACCAAAAAAATGAAAAACCCAAAAAAAACGACTAAAACCTAAACCGAAAAACCCAAATTTATGTTGGTTTGATTTGGTTTATAGTTTTAATAAACCGACATAATTGGTTTGTTTGTTTTTTTAATAAAAACCGAACTAACCCGACCTATGTACACCCCTAAGTACTTTCGATCATACCACGAATTTTTATATATTTCTCACGCCTTTGTGACATTTATGAATCGTTCCTATTTCCCCAATTCTGAATAAGATTCTAATATGTTTGACATCTACCGATCCTCATTAGATCGGCTTTAAAATGATATGTCAATTTTACTATAACGAATGGTCGGTAGTAGGGCTTTCCAACTTCATCACTAACTTTCACTTGTATTAAACTATAATTTTGAGAGATTAAGAACTTAACTCATTCTTTTGCATGTTTGCTCCCTTACAAATGAGTTTTTCCTCTCTTTTATTTTCATTATGAAATGGGGTTTAGAATAAATCCACATCCCATCTCGCTCCCTTACAAATATTATATTTTTCTTTTATTTATTATCATTAATTATGACGGGCTTTGAATTATTTCGTAACTCATCCCATTCAAACTTACATCAATTAATAACAAAATTAATTCAAGCCATAAAAATTAATTATAGGTTAGAGAAAATCTAACCCTATTTACTCCCACGAGACTTCCAACTCGTTAAACAAACGTGCAAAAGTATTTACTTAATTTAGAAAGGAATATTCAAATATGTTGCAATAAGAAACAAGAAAACTTAATATTAGGTAAATAAAAAAATGCCTAAAATAGCATGCTAGTCGTCAATTCTATTTTGTTCATGAATTTCGTGTCCATTAATTTTCCAAGTCATCGAATATGTGAATAAGATATCGTCAAAGAATTTACTAGAGTTACAGATATATTTTAACTCCAATTTTTTGCAATTATTAATCCTATCAACTCCTTAGGATACAACTTATTTTATTAACTTATGTAACTAATCAATATAATTGATAAAATTCACATGTGAAACATGACATAAAATATCTTTGGATCCCTATTATTTATCCATTATATAACTAAATCCCAAGTAAAGTTAATATCTATATGTTGGCTCATATTTGACTAGACTTTTCGATTGATTACCAAAAAAAAAGTCATTAAAAATATTATTACCAAGATGTGCAGGTAAATAAACATTTCATCAACATTAACTATTTTATTCAAAATCGTCAATTATAATCTTAACAACATTATTAGTATTGTGTCACTAGTTGCAATTTCATTGAAATTTTATTATTAACTTAAAAGAAATTAAAGTTTTTTTTCCAATTACACTTTAAAGATGCAAAAATTTCTAATATACTTCATACTGTAATACCCCCCCCCCCCCCCAAAAAAAAAAAAAAAGCTTAAACGCACATAAAATTTGAACAACTTTATAATATTAGAATCAAGTCTAACATGATAATGATGTTACATTATGTAAAGAAAGATTGAGGATTACCTCTTGTGAAAATAATTCTTAACGCAAGAAAGAAAAATCCACGAACGAAACCTCAAACCCCAACTTTTGTCCATCCATTTTCTTTATACGTTACTCTCTTGTGTTTTATTTTAGTCTTTTCTTCTTCTTTTTTTTTTAGCCTCTCCGTCTGTGTATTTTTTCCTTTTTCACAAATGTTTTTCTCTAAACTTGTCTTTTGCTTCCAGTTTTTTCCTCTCACCTTTTTTCTTCTAAGTCCTTTTTTTTCTAAGTGTTTTTGTTCCTTTGTTTTTTCTACTCTTGTCCGTGTATGTTGTGTGTTTATATATAGGAGAGTGTTGTGTGTGCATGCATACAGTTGAGGGAGTTTGTGAGGGAAAAGTGGGGGTGGTTTTAAGGTGGGGGAATGGGTAGTTTATGTTAAGGGGAATGGGGATGTTGGGTAGTTTAGGTCTCTTTTTTTATTTTATTATTAATATTTTAAATAAATAAATAAAAATAAAAATAATAAAATTTATTTATAACTAAAAAAATACAGGTAAGTTAAAAGCTAGTCTTAGAAATATGATTAAAAACTATTAATATCATTAGATTATTTATTAAAAGTTAAAAGAAGAAAACAAATATAATTTAGAATTTCATTCTATAAAAATAAATAAATAATAAAATAAAAGCTTATTTAAAATGTGCCTCTATTTTGTAGTTTTCAAAATTTTTAAACAAACTTTGTAAAATAAGATGAAATTGAAATATTTACTTTAGACCTAAAAATAAAATATGTGTATTAAACACTAAAAATGATGTAAAATATTCGGTTTGGTCAAAAATTAGGTGTTTACAATTGTTGTTGCATTTTTTTTTGTGATATTTTTGTTGTATGATTGCTGAGGTTTGATTTAATGGCAGAATAATTGAAGACATTAGTGAGTGCGAAGAGGTGAGGTCGTAGCATCGTAATGATCCATAGAAGATGGTCGAAAAAATGAAACAAAAAGGATTGAAGAAACCTTCATCTCCAACCCTACCCCACCCAACACACCCCACCCCTCCAAAAAAAATACAAAGATCTTAGAAAAAAAAAATCGTAGAATCAAGCAAAATTTTAAGTCCTGATGTTAAAACTCTTTTGAATAGGATTTTGAAGAATAGAAAGAAGAAAAGGTATTTGTATATGTATTTATTAACTAATGGTTCTCATTTCTATATATATACAAATCTAGTTGTCTATTTAAATCTTTTTGGGACATGTACACATATTTGTATTTTGTATATACAAATGCATATTCATATGTATTTTTGTAAAGTGTTGGATTTGTCTTTGAACTGTTCTATGTCATTCTAGATGGTAAAATATGTATCTATTTATATTTTTTACTGTTTAAGATATGTCTTATGTATTTTTTGATTACTTATAAGTATATGTATATAGTTGTCCTTTTTGTCATGGAGATTTGTGTTCTATATGTATATATATACATATGGGTCAGATATATATGTTTGTAAGTACATATGCAGATATATATGTATTTTTTGTATAGTAATTACATATGCAGATCTGTATGTCTATGGATTTTGTATATTTTTTAATATGTATATGTGATATAGATATTTATCTTTTTTTGTTGTATTAGTTTCACGTGATCATATATTCATGGCAAGAATCACTAATGAGGTATGTTAAGAAAATCAGGATAACAGATGAAATAGAAGTCCTTGAAGTTTAATAATTTTTTTTTATTTTGTGTATGATAACATTTAACTATAGGTTGAAAGTAATGTAGTTGAGTAGTTGTTAAGTTTCATATCTTACGTTCATGTTTTATGTGAAAAGTTAATTGAATTTGACAGCAGGGGCGGATCTACGGTAGCGGGTGTGGGTTCTCGGGAACCTACAACCGCCACCGTAAGGCATATAATTAAATGAGAAATATTATTAAAAGGTATAAATATTTAAATGTGGGAATCCATAACTAAACTGATGGATAGCTTAGTGGTCAGAGGGAACCCATATGTATTTCCGGCGTTCCAATGCGGGTTCAAATCCCCTTGGATGTGTTTTTTTCTTTATCCCTTTTTCAGCCTATGCTTTTAAATAGGTAAAAATTTTCTTTTTTTTACTCTTTTTAGCCCCTATTTTTAGATGGTCAGTTTATTTTTTTTTAAAAGGTACATTCAAAACTTTTTATTGGGAACCCACAAGTTTAAAATCCTGAATCCGCCTCTGTTTGATAGTTATGTTATTGTATTTGAAGATTGGTACTCAATCAAATTGAATGGAAGGTTTTCATTTTAGTATTATGTTGAATATTTATCCTGTTTTCAATAGTTGTTTATGTAATTACATATGTATTAATAGGTGATTATACATTTTATGTTAAGATTTACATATATATTACTTAGTTGAACAACTATATATTTATATTTTTATGTATTTCAAAAATCAATAACAAATACATTTGGTAACTGTACATATTTTTGTACATGTAATTTAATTAGATATGTATTAATAATTGAAGACAGGTTTATATAGTTCTATATATGAATACAAATTTATTTTTTTATAGTTGCACAATATTTTATAGCTGTATTTATATATATTTGTAATTGTACATGTACCCAAATATATAAATGTATTCTTAAGTAAATATAGATAACTTTATTTATATTTTTCTAGTTAAAGTTGCAAATACTGAAAAGGTAACTGTGATGTATTGTAATATATGAAACAAAATTGTCATTGAAGAATCACATCACAACAAAAAAATTGAAATGTATCATTTACGATAGTTCTTACATAGACACCTATTCTGACTACAAACCCACAAGCACTACGTGAATTGATGGTTTTCTTTCCGAACATATCCCTTCTTGATTTTTAATATAACTACAAAATAGTTTTTT
>NW_025838654.1:739653-809850 GCF_002878395.1 Capsicum annuum | reverse complement strand
GTGATTTTATCTGCTTGTTGGATTGTTTAGTTCTTTCAGAATTGGCGAATTCCAATCTCTCAACTTCCTTGGCTAGTCTAGAAATCAACTTAAGGTCTATTCAAACTTCTCTTTCTGTTATGCCAACTTGGAGGCTTGAATTTGTCATATAATTGCGTCTCTAGCAGAATCCACCCGCAGGAGGATGAGATCATCGCGCATTGCTCATTGTTCATGCTGTTATTACATGCAAGTTGTTGTTAATCCTTGTTAGGGTGTGTAATTGATTTAGATGCATTTTTGGTTCTTCTGCTTACTCAACTATTTTCTCTTTCTTTACCTAACCTATTTAATCTGCTAATTAGAATGTTGCTGCATCTCTCTGTGTTACCATGACTGCTCACCTGCTCTTCACTGCTCAGTTATTTCCATGGCAAATTATAGGATGGATCTGTATGTTAAGCGTCTACTGACAGAGATATAAGTGTTAACACAGAGCTTTTTATTTGGTTGTATATTCCTTATGCAGCTATGCTTCAAAATTGCTTTCACCATAAAAGTCGTGACTTTCCACCTTGAAATTCAAAATTGATGGCTGTAGATTCCAATTGAAAATTCAAAATTCAAACTTGCGAATGATCCTCATAAGTTTGTGGAAAAGGGAAATGCTGATACAATTGCTATTGAAAAAGTAGCATCTGGGAATGCTTCGTTTCTGCATTTGCAGCGGTCAGATGATTGTTATGACAGCAAAATACGAGAGATTGCTGTTATTGTGGAAGATGTAACTGATAGTGTACCTCCTGATACACCCTTATCTTCTCCAGTATCCACATGTGCAAGATGAACCTAGTGATGGTCTTCCATCTGCTGAAGAAGAAACCGACGTCGAGAATGTTATTGAAGAATCTGATTATGAGGTAATAAAATCTTTCTTGATTCATTGGCATCTTAGTTTTTGAAATAAACTTGACCAGTGCATGAATCTGTAGAATGTCAAAAACGGTACTAATGGAAAGGAAGAATCTGTCTCTGATTCTGCAATTATCGAAAAGGAGGAAGGGATTTATGGCTTGCAGGTTCAAAGCTAATTCCATTAAAAGATTAAATCTAATATTTGTTTATGATATATAGTGAAGGCTACTTTTCTTATCCCTTTTTGCTAAATTAACATGCTTCCTGAGGCACAAACTGCATTTGATCTTTCAAGTTCAGTACTTTACCTACTCGCAGATCATTAAAAACAGTGATCTTGAAGAGCTACAAGAATTGGGATCTGGAACATATGGAACAGTATATTATGGAAAGTGGAGGGGAACAGATATTGCTATCAAGAGAATAAAACAAAGTTGTTTTGCTGGGAGTTCATCTGAGCAAGAACGACTGGTTGGCGTTACACAGATTCATAATGTGAAAACTTGCTAGTCAACTTGGGAGATCCACAACGTCCCGTGTGCAAGGTAAAGGTTCAAATGTGTGTCTGCTTTGATTATAAAATACCAAACTCCTCTCAAGTATCACTTTGTCTGGTATATAGCCAGTAGCCAGCAAACTTAATTTTAAGTTCTGGAAGATGTAAGCTGGTTCATGTCTATTGCAACGTATTAGTTTCAAGATCATTTGGTTAGCAGTGTTCCTTCTAAACCTGTATCCGTAAACTTAGTTTTTCAGGTTGGTGATTTTGGATTATCACGGATTAAGAGAAATACCCTTGTTTCCGGTGGTGTTAGAGGAACACTTCCATGGATGGCACCAGAGCTATTGAATGGAAACAGTAGTCGGGTGTCGGAAAAGGTAAGATCTCTATTTTAATATGCTTAACTTCAAACTCTGCCATGAAGAACGTTTATATCCCAGCTACGAAGTAATTTCATTAATCCGTTTGGCAAGTTGATGTGTTTTCGTTTGGCATCACAGTGTGGGAGATCTTGACAGGAGAGAAGCCTTATGCAAACCTGCATTGCGGTGCTATTATTGGTAAGATTCTAGATGCTACTCAAGCTATTTAATGCCTTTGGATGATAAAGCACGCTTTTACACGGTCAATAACTACAAAGTTGCATTCTTATTGTTCGATATTTGACAATTTGGTTCACCCTTTCATAAGCTGATGATCGTAAAAAATTTTTTTTTGCTGTCGCGGTTTGGTATCATTGCTTTAATGCGTGAAAGTGTATACAGGACGGTGTTCAATGGTAAAAAATACCTTTGAAGCACTCATTTCTCCTTTCTGTATGCATCTTTCACCTCCTTTCCTCTTCGTCATTCTCTTTTTCTCTGTTCACTTCCTTGAAGGAAATGATGTTTTTTTTAGTTGTACGCAGATATAAATGTAACAAAGACTGAAAGTTTATCTGATTGATTTTTATACTTTGCATTTTTATGTAGCCAAGTGATGCGGCTAGTGGACTCATTTCGCTTATGGATGCAAGGAGACCACGTGATGATAGTGATCCTAATGATAGTCGTTGATTTCATTGCAAATTGTCTTGGATATTCAATTATGATGATGTAATTGTGTGGTTGGAGTGAATCTTAGAATATTGAAGGTTTTGTGTTTAAATTTGATTTTGGAGTTTGTTTAAATTTGATGTTGGAGTTTGAAGATACTAGTAAGTGTTGAAAATTTGGAGTTTGAAGATGTTAATGTTGAAAATTTAATTTTGAAGTTTAATGTTCAATGTATATTTGATATGCTTGTCAATACAATGTTTAATTACTCTGTTGTATTAATGATATGTGAATTGAACAAATATAGGATTGTAGGTTATATCTAAAGGAATAATTAAATTTGAGCTAAAATTAGAATTTATAATTAGTTATTGAAAATTGATGAGTTCTACTAAATTAAAAAAAAAAATTAAAAAAATTGCGGAGGTTTTAATCCTAGCAATTTTAAATAAAAATTTATTACAAAAATAATTAAATTTAGAATAACGCGGGTCAATAACTGGGGGTCGCAACCGCCGCAAAATAATTATGGGGGTCGAAAAAAATCGCCGCAAATTATTTGTGACTGCTCGTATTGTGGGGGTTTTGGGAACCGCCGAAATTACATTTTGCGGGGGTTTAAAACCCCGGCAAACCGTAAAATTAACCCCCGCAATTTGAACTGTTTTTTGTAGTGATAATAAAGTGAGGTACATGCGCGATACGCGTATACCTAAACTAATAATATATTAAAAATGTAAAGGGCCTTAGAAATATTATTTAAACTTTTTGCCCTTTATAAAAGTCTCTACTTTAGACAAAATCATCTTTTATTATTTTTCTTTAATTATTATTTTATTAAACTAAGAACTAAAATTAAAATAAATATATATATAAAGAAATAAATATATGAGTCTTAAAATATATGGAAAAGAATATTAGAAAAACGCCTCCTAATATATACCGTCTGAAAAATAAATTTAGTTTTGGTAGACTTTTCCCCCCTCATGACGTGAATATACAGGTAAGCAAATTAGTTTTCTTAAAATTTCAAAACGTTAATGTTTTAATGTTACATAGATACGCATCACTTTGTACGTGAACATATATTAAAATATGCACCATGTGTTTAGGATTCTAAAAAATTTTTCTTGTGCAAGTGAATATATTTAGAATCTCCTATATTATGATTTTGGATAGATAGTTTTAGTCATATCTTGTGGCTAGTGGTGTTAGTTTATTTTACATATTATACTAGTTTATATACATCTATATTTTGTGTTTGTTATACTGCTATTGGTCCTAAGTCGGGGTCTATCGAAAACAGTCTCTCTACTTCACCTGAGGTAGTTGTATGCTGTGTGTACACTCTACCCTCCCTAGATCCTACTATGTGGGAATACATTGGATATGTTGTTGTTGTTGTTGCGGTATATTTGATACTTTGTAAAAGAAAAGATTAGTATGTATATGTAGTCTTTATAGGATTTGTGATCTGTTAAGATTATGTCGACAACTCAATATTTTCTTACAACTTATTTTTATCATCGTTAAAAATTATGAATTTTTAAGTTTTTAGTATTGTGCTTATTTGTTTATTTTCAGTGAGTTATAATTTATTTTAGTTAGTGAAGTTTTATTTGATTTACTTACGTTCGTATTTTCTAAATATTCACCACTTTTTAAATTCATTTTAAGTTATTTTAGCTCAATATTTTGTAGGAATAACGTTAGTGGATGAGGCAAAAGTGTTGCTAGATCATTCTCTTATTCTTACCCTCACCACTGATCAGGTATATATTTATAATTTGTCACACACACACACATACACATATATATTAAGAATTATTTCTCATGTTTGTTTTATATGAAAAGCCACTCGAATTGTTGTTTTTTTTTTTTTTCTAGAAAGATCTTATATCTTCTTTTTAAGTTCATATTCTTTAATGTATGAAATCTTGACTGTATCTATGAATGCAGAAAATCTATATTATATCGAAGTTGATGTGATTTAGTATTATAATTTCAGATGATCATTCTCTATTTTAATGGTGAGAAGGCAAGAAGGGCGAGATGGGAATATAGATTGATATACTAAGAGACCCCATGCATTACAAAGGATGTTTATGACAAAGGTACAACTATTATATGTGGATCATGTTATTTGTTTCAACTAAGAGAATCACTTGGTGATGATTGACTAAGCGTTAAATTATCCATTATATCTTTTTTATCAGCTTTTTATTTTTTAATTGAGTACCCAAAAATATTATATTCATGTCCTATCTTTTGTTAGCTTAGTCAAAGTCAATATAACACAAAGTTTACCTAATGTCTCTTTTCAGGTCACTAAAGTGGTTGATTTTGGTGTTGTCAGAGTAAAGGCACAAACCAATGTCATGACAACATGGATCGGGACTTATAGATGGATGGATCTTGAGGTATGCCTATACTTACAAACTAATCTTAAATGCTTAAATTGAGAAGAAAACACAATTTATTGCGGAGGATAAGTTTTATTATATTCTTACAGTTTATGTAGTACCTATAATTTTTTTTTTTTTTTTGTTAAATTGGAGTTTTGTGGTTACAATTATTGGACATCAACTCTCCACCCAATTGATTGATGAATTCAAACTCTAATATGTTGACTATAGCGGTGGCTCTAGGGTTTTGATGGTATAAAGTGTGTGGCGGCATAATTAAGTATAAGACATTCTGTTGGTTGACACTCAATTGACGATATGTATGTTCTTATTTGCTTTGGACCTAAAGTTTTTATTTTTTCTTCTTTCTCCATAAATTACGGATAGAAGAAGAAAATTAATTTAAAAAAGAAAGGTGAAGAAAAGACTACCATTATCATGTCGAAAGAATTCCACTTACAAATTGATAATTTTTGTTTCTGCGAATTTCTTAACTTTGTTTTCTATAATTTTCATCGTCATCTATATCCTGTAAGTAGTCGTCGGATTTAATTTTGATGTATGTTCAATATGATAACATGCTTTATGATTGACATTTAAATTATTTGTGATACTTAGTTAAAATTATGTTTATTTTAATTTTTAAAAGTATTTAATAAAATATTCAAGTTAGTCCTAATTGATTTAAGTAATAGCATAGTTTGTAAGAGGACTTCAATAAGTAATAAATATATACAAAAATTAGAAATTATTGTGTGTACATATCTACATCTATATCTACAATATATTAAAAGTGTGAAAATTTTAGAGAAGTAATTTGAACATTTTGTCCTCATTAAAAGTTTTCATAATGGACAAATAACCTTTCCATTTATTTCTTCTAATTATAATATCACTATATTTATATTACATTTATATTGTTTGAGCTTTTTGTGATCTTATTGTGAGGTTTTCGAGAGTAATTGAAGCGGGCAATATGGAGCTTTTTTCCGTAAGTAGGAAAAAACAGGTTTAGTTATAAATTTTTCTATCAGTCTTGATAGCATCTACGATTATGGAGATAAATTTACTTGTAATTTGAGGCAAGTTTTCTAAAATTTTAGCATTTTCTTGATGTTTATAATCTTGATAGTATCTATGATTAAAGAAATAAATTTGTTTGTAATTTGAGGTAAGTTATCTATATTTTTAGTATGTACTTGAAGTTTACATTAAATAAATCATTATATATTTTTGATAGACAATTACTAATTGTGAAGCTTTTTTGTGAAATCTTGATATATGTAATGATTAAAGAAACAAATTTGTTTGTGATTTGAGGTACGTTTTCGAAACTTTTAATAGGTTAAATTTGTTTGTGATTTGAGGTAAGTTTTCAAAAATTTGGTATGTTCTTGAAATTTAAAATAATAAATTATTATCTATTTCATAGACAATTTCTATTGATGCCTTTCAAAAAGATTTATACTTCAATTTTATAATGTAAATCGATTAAGTTCTATAATATTAATTTTGTAGCGCATTACAATTTTTAACTCAAAGTTCTATATCATATTTAAGGGTGTGCACATATTGACTATAGAATGACAAGGAATTTCAACAACTTTATAGAAAACTTAGCTTTAGAAAGGAGAAAAATAAAAAGACGTTTGAGGATAACTTTATGACGTTATCTTTTGGATAGACTATTTTTTCTTTCTACGTTTAATTGTAGCTTAGTTTTGATGATATCTTTTCCTAAAAGTTTGGACTTCTAATTAATTAACTATTTCTTTAATCATGTGATAAAAGCATATAATGGTGATGAAGATGTTGTTGGAGCTGAAGGGAGCTTGGAGAATAAAGTTGTAGAAAGGATAACAAGGAGTTGAATTTTTTTTTCTTTTTAATGTTAAGGTATGTGTCCAAAGTATTTGATGAAGGTTTTAATCTCAATCGTTCAAATTTTAATTATTATATTTGTTTGTTTGTTGGATAGAAATTTTCTAGAGGAGAAAAAGTTTTTGAACTATATTTTTTGTAGATCTAAATTTTTTATTTTTTAAAATTTGTTAAGGTATGTCGACAGAGTATCTGATGAAGGTATTAATCTAAATCATTCATATTTTAATTGTTATATTTATTGGATAGAGATTTTTTGGATAAGAAAAAGTTTTCTGATTAGATTCTTGTAGATTTGAATCTTAAATGTTAGCTTTAGAAAGGAAAAAATTGGAAGAGAAAATTTGAGGATAGCTTTATGACATTAGTTTTGGGATTTAGGTAGATTGATTTTTTTTTTTTGTTTTAGCTCTAGAAAGGAAAAAAATGAAATGACGAATTTGAGGTAACTTTTTTTTTTCAATGTTCAATTAATTGTTATTCAAATTGATTATATTCTTTTCCTAAAAGTTTGGACAGCTAACTAATTAAGATGTTTCTTTATTTATATTCCAAAAAAGGACAAATATACACCTGAACTTTGGTACATGATACGTATATACCTCTGTCATACATTGGATACACATATGTCCATGTCGTTAGTGAAATGATACGTATATTTCCCTTACACTAACGGTAGGGCATATGTGTATCCAAAGTATGTCAGAGGATATATACGTACTATTTATCATAGTTCAAGAGTATATTATTTCTTTTTTAATTTTTTTATCCTAAATATTTAATCTAAACCTACTATCTGGGGGCTTTGAGCTAAAAGTGACAAATGAGTTTGAAAATGAGGTGTAGGCGACTCAAATCTTAATAATTGAGTGGAGATGACAATTACTTTATTATGGATTAAGAAAGTTGGAAAAATTTTAAAATAACCCTCAAGTTTTAAAATTTACACTTTAATCCAAATGTTAGTTGATATAACGGGAAACGGAGGGAAAAAGGGTGCGTTTTTCTCTTTTCTAATCTGTTGTTGTTTTCTCTCTCTTCGCGAATTTTGTTGTTCATTGCTCCTGCTGCTTTATTCATCATCTTCTGCTTTATTATCATCATCTTATACTTCATTATCCTCTTCATAATCTTCTTGTTGACTATTATTGTTCTTGTTGTTACCACAACTGCTGCTCTTTGACCGATTTCTTAGGTCAAATTTTGTTTTGTACATCACTTTCAACTTTGGCATTTACTTGATAAGAGACTTTGGTAAGTCAAATTATGCTTTTTAGTTGAATTTGTCATCTGGGTAACTGTCAGGGTGCTGTTTTTTCAAAAATAGCTAGCACGCAAACATGAATGCAACATAAGAGCCATCTGTTTAAACAGATCCATCATCTGTTCACTAGAGAGATATTCTGTTGCAACAGAAGACTCGTATGCTGGATTGATATTTATGGTTCTATTGTGCCCGTAACATGAATCGAACAGATGTGTATTCTGTTGCGACAAATTAGTAATCTGTTCCAACAGATAATTAATCTGTTGCACTAGATTAGTAATTCGTTTTAATCCCTGGGATACGGTCCTTATAAATATACAAATCGGGATAAGCCCATGCTAGGTATCATAAGCCCGGAGCTTCCACCCATAAATACATCTATTGGGATCGGCCAATACTAGGTATCATAGCCCCTAAGCTTACATCCATAAATATATCAATTAGGATCAATCCATGCTAGGTATCATAACACCTGAGTTGCTGATGTGCTATGGTTTCATATCACTTTTGATGCTTAAAACGATGAAAGTATGTAAGTTACTTATGTCTTTTTGTTAGATATGGTGTGTTTTATGTTGCATTTTGTAGAAAACTAGGTTTTTGAGTTGACAAGGAGAAGAGATATGAAAATTAAAGAGTTTGGGACACCTACTCCCCGTAGGTACTACCTACATGGAGTAGGTGTTATAATATGTGCAAAAAAGTTGAAGTCAGAGATTCAGAAGCTAAAGATTTTGGTCTGTCACCTACAAAGGACTACCTACGGGTTGTAGATAGTGCCTACGCCTCATAGGTGTTAGAAAACATGAAGATCAAGGATTTATTAGGAGTTTTGGGTTCTGGGCACCTACGGTGGGACTACCTATGCCCCGTAGGTGCCACCTATGCCCTATACGTGTTTCGTAGGTGGCCACCGACTTTCATTTTCCTCTTTTGTTTAGGATTGGTTCCATAGGGTTTCCTTTTACTCTATAAATATCCTTTTGACATTTATTAGTTAGTTTACACACTTTTACTACCTACAAATATATACTTGATTTCAAGACTCGACTTTGATCATAGGATTACTTTGTCCTTGATTTTGGTTGATTATTCAATCCGAGACTTTAGGTTTAATTTGTTAATTATTATGAATTGATTTAATACTTTCAAATAAGAATTCCATTGATTTTTTCACAACTATGACCGGCTAATTCCCTTATCTAGGTTTGTGGAAACCTTGGCAAATTAACAAAGTAGGGGAAGTGTTCAATTTTTTTTGATTATTATTGTTGCATGTACTGTAGTTTTCTTTTCTCTTATTCACTTCTTAACGGTTGTAAAATTTTAGGATCCGCCTGTATTCGTTACAAACTTAAAAGGGAGGTAGAGATTAGAAACAAGAGATCACAACAATAATTTGAAGTTAATTATCGAAATAAGCTAATCAACACTATTTAGTTAAGATAATTATCTTTATCTAATCAACTTGAGATCGAGAGGAGATAGTTGAAACTAGGGTCCAAGGCAAGGGTTAGTAGTATGACACCCTGAGATCGAGAGGAGATAAGTGAGATTCACCAAAGTGTATTGAGAGGCTACTAGTGATACATAACTTGCTAGATTCTACATACACAACAGTTTGATAGTTGGATTTAGCATGATAAACCTATAGAGTTAGAAGCCAGTGGGAACACAAGACTAGTGTTAGTTTCTAACTCTTTACAACCCAAAGCATTCCACATCTAGTCACTTTTTATATATTATAACTATAATCCCCTATTTACTTTTCTGTACTGTCTGATGATTTCAGCAAGTTTGAGAGATAGTTCACGTATTCCCTATGGTTTCAACCACAACCTGAGTTGGGTTACTATATTTTGTATTGACCTTTTTTGTATCTTCAAGTAGAGGTGTAGTTTGGGAGACATCAAAATTTTGGCATTGTTGTCAGGGACTACGTTGTGATTGTTTATCAAAGCTATTAAAGTTTTTAGGTTTTTATTTTCTGTTTTTGGTTGGGTATATGTCGGTGTATGCCTAATACCAAGAGTCAAGGCATTCCCTTACTCCTACTTAATCCTAACCCCGAGAGAATCCTATAATCAACTGGTAGGATAACTGAACAAGTTTGTGAAGGTAATATTAAAGGGGTTCGAGATAACCTAAATATTGTGCCTCTCTTCCTTCTAAAGATGTTCAGGGAATTATTAATCAAAGAACTAAGCAGTTCTTATCAGACGTAGCTGCTAACCAGAGGAGAGATGCTAAAGCCCAATGTGTATCTTAGGAGGAAAATCTATCTAGTCAGAGACATGAAGCAGATCATTGAGAAATACTCGATGAAAATTGAGATAGAGTTAGAGGTGGTAGAGGTTAAATACTACCAGCCTATGAGTACTTACCTCTATATGAATATCCAGAGGGGGACTTGGGATATGTTGAGCTTACTGAGACAGGAGCTATTTTTTCTCTTGTATTTACATCGAATGTGAAGTTTGACATCTCCTGTGCTATGTTCCAACTATTAAATCTTCAAGGTGTATTGCAGGCTTATCGACCGATGATGTAAATATGCACCTCATAAACTTTATTGGTTTTGTACTATATACACTATATCAGGAGGCTCTCAAACTCATGTTGTTCCTATTTTCTTTAACTAGTGAAGCTATATTGTTGTTAGGGGAACTTCCTTGAGGATCAATCACTACTTGGATTGAGTTGCAGAGATAGTTTTTAGATTATTTCTTTCCACTATCTAGAATGCTTCAATTGAAAGATGAGATATATAATTTTAGAAAGTTACACTCTGAGTCGATGTATGAGGCATGGTTTTGATTCAAAAAGAAATTAATGATAGTGCCTAACCATAGGATTTTAGAGCAGAGCTTGCTTGAGATTTTTTATCAAGCCCTTAACACCAGTTCGAGAGCAATGGTAGATACTATTACAAGTATGGCATATATGCATATATGCTAGGAGAGAATATCAAATATATTAGATTATATCTCTCTCACCAATCAAGTATGGGATACTCAAAAGAAAGAGAGAGGCACTAGAAAATATGCCATTGGTGCTTCCAGCGAGAATAGAGTGGTTGATGACACAATAGCACAAGAAGTTGCTCATATAAGGATGGAGGTTGCATTATTGATAAAGAAGTTAGCGACGATGAGTTTGAGAAGGTAAATGCAGTAGGATCATATGGTAAAGCCCTTATATATTATGATTCTGATTTAGAAGAGGACGCAAAGTACTTAGATCAAGAGTTGGTGGGTTTCCTATCCAAGAGGCAAGGAAACCAAGGTCAAAACTATTATAGAGATAGGTAGAGAGACAAGATCAGAGAGAAAAATGGTGGCTGGAGATACAAGGATGATTACAAGGATAAGGGTGGTGTGTATGTTCCACCAGCAGTTGTGACATTGAGTCGAGGATGGAGGCTATACTGTCCAAGGATAAAAAAATTTAGGAAAATTGCCTTAAGGAGATTAAGGAAGACATCTCAGGATTGACCCAAAAGGTAGAGTCACATACTAGTGCAATGAAGTAATTAGAGCAATAGTTTGGACAAACATCCGCAACCTTAAATTAGAGGCAACCAGGTACTATTTTGAGCAACATAGTGTAGAATCCCCAGAAAGATGGTTATTGTCTAGCCATCACCACTTGGAGTGGTAAATCAAATGTTGATTCCCCTATTCATACTGTTGATGAGCCAAAGAATTATACTGTTTTGGTTGTGAGATACCTGAAGCAGAGTTGAAAAAGGCTATAGGTGTGGATGGTGATGCTGAGAAGGACAAAGGTAAGGGAAAGATTGATGAGCCTATAATAAAGATAATTCCATGAACTTCCCCACTTTTTCTTGAAAGGATAAAATAGAAGAAGGAAGAAGGGAATTTCAAGAAGTTCATTGCCATTCTATAAGACTTGAGCTTGAGCATCCCTCTTCTTGAGGTTCTTAAGTAGATGCATGGGTTCGCCAAGTTTATGAAGGAGTTGGTGATGAAGAAGAGATTTGTGAGTTTCAAGTATGTTGGTCATTTGCAACACTGTAGTGTGATTACTTCTATATCTTTTGATCAAAAAAAGGGTGATCCCGGAGCATTCACGATTTCATGCACTATTGGGACATCCATGTTTGCCAGAGCATTGTGTAACTTGGGAGCCAACCTTAATTTGATGTCACTGGATTTGGTAAAATAGCTGGTCTTGAGCCTTTAAAAACCTAAGACTATGTGATTATTGATGGCATACTGTACAATGAAGAAACCCTTAGGCATATCGTTTGATGTTTTGGTGAAAGTAGATAACTTTTTTTTGGTTGACTTTGTTATCTTGGATTTTTAAGTTGACTTTGAGATGCCTATAATATTGGGAAGACCATTCATGTCCATGAGTAGATAAATGGTAGAGATGGAGAAAGGGGAGATCAAGTTTAGAGTAAATAATGTAGAATTCATATTCAACGTTTGCAGAACTATGAAGCAACCAACTGACATGAGGGTGGTGTCGGTTATACATTATGTTGATAATCTAGGAGGCTACTCATCTGGTTACTTTTATGAATTTTGATTAATAAAGGTACCCACATTATGTTGCGACATTAAATCAAGCGTTGGATGAAAGGAAACCCATGAGTGTGTTGGTAAATTCTGAGCAACCAACTTAGCCACGACGTGTCGCGATATTAAATTAAGCGTTGGGTGAAACGCAACCCACTATTTTAGTGTTCATGTTGTTTTTTTAGGTATATAACATAAGGAATGGCCTAGAACATGGTAAATCATTGGTAAATTCAGAAAATTCCAAGTAAGAGGACTCATTGACCCACTCCTGGTGGTCATAAGTCCCACACGAGCCAGGTAAGTTGTGCAATAAATATCAAAAAGATATTTTGAGGATTTTTGAGGATCTCTAAATTATTACATATAAACCCATTGATGGTGTTGTAAATACAAATTATGACCTCGTAAGTGGTTTCATAGATGACCGAGCATGAAATTCAGAGAGCTGAAATGAGCCCAAAATTTTGGGCCACCTATGGCCTGCCACTTACGGGCCATAAGTGCCACTTTGTGGTTGTAAATGGACCTGTAGGTTCCACCTATGTGATTTAATTGGACCCATAGGTGCCCAATTTTTTCAAAAAAATGGGCCTAACCGACCCGACCCACCTTAAAATCAACCACTCTAGGGCTTTTTAAACCCTGAACCCGACCCAAAAGCTCTATGAAACTCAAAATCTCTAACTCTCTCAAATTCAAACTCTCCAAATTACCTTACACTTTATATAAGGCAAGAACTCTCCTCGTTCTTGGTACCAACACATCCAATTACAAGTATTACACATTCAAGCTAGGGTTTCTCTTCATCTTTTAATATTTTACTTCCGCTTCTCAAAATCATGGTAAAATTCTTGGATCCTAATAGTATTATCTTGTGATAAAGTAAAACTAAGTGATTTGGTATGTTTAAATTCTTTCAAAATTCATAGAAATCAACAAACTTGTGTGTAGGAGCCTAGAATTAGCCTAAAAGATGAAAGTGGTGCATTGTTCTTATATAATTTCTTCATGATCATGCCCCGAATGAAAGAAGAAGTTGAAAAGGTTGAGGAAACCCAAATGTGTTGTTTGCCACATGTGTGTTTGAAATTAGATTCTAGTTATATGTGAAAATATTGGCCTTGCTTGGGCTAGGTATAGGTTATAGGGATGTAAATTTTAGGAAAAATTTGAAGTTTCATAATGTTGAGTTTTTCTTCAAATTTTGTAGTCCCTTGCTCTATTTTAGGACTTGTTTTTTCAGGTACTATGGCACCAAAGATGTCCAAAAAGAAGAAAAGACCATCAAGGTAAAGGTACGAATCCCTTGAGCAACTAGAGCAACTCATCCATGGACTAGGGCCTAAAGACAAGATATGTTCGAGCATATTTTTAGAGCAACTTTGGGTATCCAGCTTCTAGCTAGATATAGTTGAGTAGATGGCCTTCATATAATTGAGATAGGCCTAACCAGAGGCTAGCAAACCAGTTTCTAGGACAAGGATAAAGTTGGCCAGGTTATTACTACCACACTCTCCTAGTCTTATGAAGGAGAGGATAGTGATAAAGAGGAGGTAGAGTTTAAGCTATTAGCATATGTAACCACACAGGACCCACAGTCTAAGAAGGGGTCATAGGATGAGTCCTCCGTAATAGTTCCTGAGTCGTTATTTATTGTACCCTAGTCTGAAGAGGGTACAACCTAGACATCTTATCAGGTACCAGCACCAAACACAGAGCCACTAGATCAGATTGACCTGAATTATGACCCTACTCACATCTCAGTTGAGCCCATTACTGAGTTAACTCAAGGTAGTGTGTAGAGAGGTTGCATATGATTTATGAGAATGACAGCTTTGTGATTGGGGAAGGCTATCCCAAGAGGGCTATTTGGGAGGAGAGATAAATTGAGTTATCTGGTTTAGATGGAGCACTATTTTTACGGGTTGTGTTTGATAATTATCAGTTGGGGTGGATGACTAGACCATAGGGTTCATATAGCTAGGCATTGGTGAGGGATTTCTATGCCTCCTACTATGCTACAGTATCTTTGACCCCACCTAGAGGCGGCGGCTATCCATCGAGCTCTCTTTGACCTTGATTCTATAACTCCAATATCTACTACAAAGTGTGCTTTTCAATTGACATTTATGCTAGACTAACACACTATACGAGATGATGAGTAATAGGGATGGAGGGTAGAGTTTTTGATATGGATCACTAATTATATTTTAGACCTTGGTGAGTAGGCCCCCTAGATCAAGGAAAAAGGGCCTATAAAAAAGGCGACGCTGAATTTTGCCACCAAGTTTTGGTAGATGGTGATTCATTAAAGATTGTGTATGATTATTGCATACAACTTTCTTACTTGGGATGGTGCTGCATTCATTACGTAAACCCAACCTTTGCTTAGAGGACCCGTAGACCTCCGATAGTGATTTTGGATTAGGCTGAGGGACTATCAATTCCTGCAGAGCCAAGTGATATACAGGGTATTGATGTGGATATGAGAATGGATTTTGAGATGGGTGAATAGAAAGAGGCCCCATAGATGAGCTCTCAGGAGGAGGGGACACCAACCACGTCTACTTTAACCCTAACCTCCACTTCTAAGCTGATTGGGGTATCTTCTAGAGCCCCTAGCCCCATTGCCACTTCTATAGATCTAGGCTTCATTGCAGTACCTCGATACTCCTTACAGTTCTTGTAGAGAGGTAGGATGAGACCATAACCCATTTGATTGAGGTAGCATCTGAGATTGCCACATTCTATGAGAAGATTCATCCTTGGGTCCAAATGACTTTTGAGAGTATAAAGAGTTAGATTTGGGTTGTTATGAGGGATGAGATGTTAAATATAAGGGCTGAGTTGCATAGATGTATTAAATATTTTAAGAGGAGAGTACATGAACAATTTACTAATATTAAGGCACTTGATCTAGATGGGATTAGGGAGGAGATGGCTACATTATGCATGAAGGTGCACTCTCTTATCAAGAGTCATGTTCCAACCATTTCTCATGAGATCCCATTATTTGCCCAGCCGATACCACCATGCCAACCTAAGTGCTTAGATTTATTTCTTGAGATAGAGCCAATCGCCAAAGTTAGGATCAAGAGAGTGAGAGAGTAGATTCTATATCATCTTGACATGCCATATGATTAGGCCTTAAAAAGGATACTTATTAGTCGACAGAGTTTGCAGTTGTTGATAGACAGAGGTGTGATAAGGTAGCT
Source organism: Capsicum annuum (assembly GCF_002878395.1). Lineage (NCBI taxonomy): Eukaryota > Viridiplantae > Streptophyta > Magnoliopsida > Solanales > Solanaceae > Capsicum > Capsicum annuum. The sequence continues at coordinate 794,102 of NW_025838654.1, read as the reverse complement.
GTGGGTGCATTCTCTAGTACTCTACCACCACCACCTCCTAAGATACCCTCTGAGGGAGGAGAGCATGACACAAAAGCCTAGTGTGTCCTAGATATGTCCTTATTCCCTTGATTTACAATATTTACATGCATTGGGGAAAATTCATCATCTTTTAGTTAGGGATGGGGTATACCATAGCCTCCAAGAGTTTTGTTGCCGTGCTTATTTTCTTGTCAGATGCAATATGATTGTAGAACTAGCATGTCTAGGATAATATTATGTTATGTTTTATATTGTGTTGTGCTTTTTTGTAATTAGGAGATTTTTTAGTATCTAGGAAAGTTAATGCACTTTGTTTTTGAATTTTGAGAAAAATGATACCCCTCCAGAAATTTGTTTTGAACTGTGTGATATGTATATATGTGTGACTATTGTGAATCTCATTATGGCATTATAGTTAGAGACATAATAATCATAGCTGACGATTTCATGAATCGGATAGGTAGTAGCTTGTGATGCAACCTTATGCTATGTGTGTAAGAGATACAACTTTTTTTCCTTTGTGTGTTAAATCTAGAACTTGCCCCTTTAGTCTTGCCTAGGTTGTAGTATAGTTAGGAAAGGAGCATAGACCATTGTTGACATAAGTCCACTTTTAGACTAAACGACCTTCCAAATATGAATAAATATCCCTTGATCCCTATTTTGAGCCTTATAGCCTATTTTTCTTATTTCGCCTTTCACCTTTCTATTTGTGTTATAATGAACCTGTTTTGGCTCTGGTCCTCCTTGAACGTTGTGCACCTCAACTAAAAAAAATTGCCTAAGTTGAGGTTGGCTATCATAGGGGCGTGTAATGTAAAGTGGGTATGAATAAGGGTAAATAAGAGAAAAGAAAGTATGGCTAGGCATGGTAGAAGAAGCAAAAAAAAATAAAAAAAAAGAAAAATTTGAAAAAGAAGGAAAAAGAAAAATAATAATAGAAAAAAACCACACACAAACTGAATGTGCAATAAAACAAGAAAAATAGAGAAACAGGGTGGAATAAACAAAGATTGGTTGATAAGTGGATCCCCAAAATAAGTGTAGTGCCAAGGAGGTTTAGTCACTAAAATGTCTATATGTACTATACCAGCCCCTAAGCCTACCTTACGGGCTGAATAAAGTCCTGTTGTGATCCTAACCTAACTGTCTGAAAGCTAAGGTAAAGAAAATAAGGCAAAGCCTATGGTATTTGATGCACATTTATTGAAACTTCCTTGTGAGTGTGAGTATGATTATATCTTGATTTTCCATACATTGACATGTGTGATTTTATATGAGTGATTGGGACTTCTTTGATGTGAGGGAGCATGGGTTGTATTGCTAGCTGCTTACTTGTTTAGGTAGTGTAACTTGTACATACTCATGGTTGTTTGTTGCTAGTGTAATGCCATATCTTGATTACCTTATGTCACATTATTGTTCTTTATTGATACACACAATTGGTTTTGAAGTCTTAAAATAGGATGGGGTAATGTTTTGAGCTGAATATTGATGATTGATTGCCATAGATAACTTAGGTTTCTCCTAGTTAAGTTTCATTAATTTGTTTGTTATGTTGTGTTACCTGAGGACATGTAAACATTCTAAGTTAAGGGTTTTGATGTTCTATGGTTTCATAGCACTTTCGATGCTTAAAATGATAAAAATATGCATGTTAGTTAGGTCTTTTTGTTAGATATGATGTGTTTTATGTTGTGTTTTGCAGGAAACCAGGTTTTGGAGCTGAAAAGGAGAAAAAAATGTGAAGATAGAAGAATTTAGGACACCTACATTGGTAACTATGCCCCATAGGTACTACCTACATGGAGTAGGTGTCAGAATATGTGCCAGAAAGTTGAAGTTCAGAGATTTAGAAGCTGAAGATTTTGGTTTGTCACCTATGGAGGCTACCTATGGGCCGTAGGTAGTACTTACACCCCGTAGGTGTTAGAAAACATAATGATCGAAGAGTTCTAAGGAGTTTTGGGTTCTGGTCACCTATGGTGGGACTACCTGCGCCTCATAGGTTCCACCTATGCCTCATAGGTGGTCTCGGCGTAAGTGGTCTCGTAAGTGGCCGCCTACTTTGATTTTCCTATTTTGTTTAAGATTGATTTCTAGGGTTTCCTTGTATTCTTTAAATACTCTTTTGAAATTTTTTAGTTAGTTTATGCACTCTTACTACTTACAAACATATATTTTATTCCAAAATTCAACTTTGATCTTGGGATTACTTTGTTTTTAATTTTTGTTGATTATTCAATTCAAGACTTTGGTTTAATGTTAATTACTGTAAAATTGATTTAATGCTTTTAGATATGAATTCCATTTATTGTTTCACAATAATGAGTGGTTAATTCCCTTAGCTAGGGTTGAGGGAACCTTAGCGGGTAAACAAAGTAGGGGAAGTGTTTAATTCTTTTAGATTATTGTTACTGTATGTATTATGGTTTTCCTCGCACTTATTGACATCTTAACAGTTGCAAACATTAGGATCCTGCCTATATTCACTATAAGACTGAGAGTGAGGTAGAGATTGGGAAAAAGAGACCACAACAGTGATTTGAAGTTAATTGTCAAAATAAGCTAATGAGCACTGTCTATTTAACATAATTATCTTCATCTAATCAACTTGAGATCGAGAGGAGATAGTTGAAACTGGGGTCCAAGACAAGGGTTAGTAGTGCAACACTCTGAGACTAAGAGGAGATGAGTGTGATTCACCAAAGTGTGTCAAGAGGCTTATTGGTGTTACATGACTTGCCAGATTCTACATGCAAAACAGTTTGATAGTTGGATTGAGCACGATAAACCTACAAAGTTAGAAGCCAGGGGGAACAAAAGACTAGTGTTTATTTTTGACTGTTTACAACCCAAAGCATTCCACATCTGGTTACTTTTCACAGATTACAACTATAATCCCCCAATTTACTTTTCTGTACTACTCGGTAATTTTAGCAAGTTTGAGAGATAGTTCACATATTCCCTATGGGTTCGACCCCAACCTGAGATGGGTTATAATATTTTGTATCTACCGCTTTATCTTTAATTGGAGGTGTAGTTTGGGTGACATCAGCTACCACCCATAATTATATAGATTCACTTTACCTTATTTCTTAATTTTGAGATTGTTCTTTTGATTGTTATAATATTATTAAACTCTGGAGCTATGGACTAATGAAGGAGACATGTGAACAATATGATTGAGGCAACAACAATGATATAGGAATCAAATGTAAGGTAATGTTATAATACGTAGGAACTTATATGACATAATGTACCTCATACCTGGGCATTAAATATTTTTTCACGAATGAGCAATAAAGATATGTGACATGTGAGGACATGTAAGAAATGAGCCATTAAGGCGTATAACTAGTGAGAAAGTTATCTTAGATAGGATAAAGTAATTGTGGTAGATTAAAGTATAGAAATTGAGACGTTTCAAATAGGGGAATGTTTTCATACCAAGTGAGACATATAACTTCTCAATTGAAGAGTTTTGAATTTTTCAATAAATACTTACTAGGTGATAACAAATAAAAGGGTACACAAACGTGGGAACTATTTAGGCACGTGGGCAGATTCTAATTAGGAACACATACGCATCCCATGTAAGGACATAACACTATATTAAATAGGTAAGGACTCTATAAGGTCACCTTATACCCAAACACAATGGGAGTGATACCCAACAAAAGGAGCATGTGAACATGTCAGCCAAAAGAAGTATTTGATCAATTAGACAATTGAAGAAATTTTAGAAAGATTGTAAATCTAATATGTGACACTCTTAACATGTGTAATCTGGGATCTTATCGGCTCATTTAAGAGAAACATGTGACACTTTGACATATTTTTAGTCCACGGGAAGTAAAGAAAAGGGCCATTAACTACAATAGGAATACACCATCACAATGTTTCTTTTACCATGAAAATTGTCTAGGAAGTTCACTTTGTTGGTACATAAGTATAAGACTTCATGCCAAGGAATACTGACTAGAATAGCCTTACATACTTCGTTGCATAACTCAAATATTACAATGAATTAGCCTTCTTTCCTTGAAGGTATTAATCTACAATATAAGTACATTACAAATCTAATATTAGAAACTAATCATAATGTAATCCTTGTGAAATAGTAGCTAAACACTTGACGGACAGTAAGACTATTCAGCCTCTCAAACACTTGGTATATCACCACACCATTCTTATATACTTTAATATGACTCCAATTAATCATTATATAAGGTCACCCATTTCCTTAAACACCATCACATATAGAAAACACTTAAATAGTCCTAAATCTTTCAAGACAATATAAGATATTGAACTCATGAAATTTGATCACCATTCTATGAGTTCTTAACAACAATATAAATAAAATCCTCTATGAAAACCTATACATAAAGAGGTTCAAATTGGTCCAAGTAGGTGATGCACCTACTTATGGAGTTCAAATATCTCAAAGGTCAAAGTAGGTGATACACCTACTTACTTTATTCATGTCTAAAATAGGTTTGTAACTTTTTGGGCTTTTGGGACAAATTTTGGTGCTGGGCTACCACTTTCTTCCCTTATTTATTTTACATAGTTTAGGCCTTAAATTAGTCCATTAATGTAGGCTTAAATTTAGTCTGTTATCCTTGGCTCCATTAACTTGGTCCATATATCTCAAATAGGTGACTCACCTACTAGATTAAATATGTCAAGCAAGCACCTTAATATTTTATTCCATTTTAGATCTAATTTCCATTTATTAATCATAAAAATTATGTATACTTGGTCACTTAAAACATTAGACTTAAATACCTACTTACGATTGCAAGTTTAAATACTCTCATCAATGGTAACTTGATCGTACCATATTTAAATGTATGGACAGTTCCTTCAAACCTATCTTACTATCACTAATCACATAGAATAACGAGCCCATTACCTATACCAGGATATATCAAGTGTCATATAATTAGAAGTAATACACGTAGAATATGGGGTGTTACAAAAACTATCTTACTTTTTAAGTTAAATACCTTTATAGATGTTAACTTAGTCATATATATGCTAAAATATATGGGGTGTTACATAACCTCTTCCATAATTCTATGTCGTGGTCAACCTTGCTCTGTGATGACACTATCTCTCTCATAGAGCTGTTATATCCCCTCCACATACCATCTCATATAAATCTCAGTTATTGGCATGATCGAGACATGTGTAGAGTTAAACTCTGGTGCAACAGGCATAGAAGCATTATGATAAGTGCCTTGAGCAGTGCCCTTAATGCCTTAATCTAATGACAATGATATCTCTCATGGGACCTGTACTGTATCAACACCCTTGTTAGACTAGGGTGAAACTAAACTTGATGTCAGGATCACTCTCACAATTGACTATAGCCTATGAACCCTTCTCAGATTAAGAGATGGATGAATCCTTCCTCTCTCCATACCCTTAAATTAACCCTGACTCAACCCTTACTCTATATTAATAGCTGAATTATTCTCTCCCTCCTCAGACTAGGAAGAGTATGGTGGTGACTGCCTCAGATTCTTTATCCTAATCATAGTTCAAACAAAGTATGCTAGTGCAGGCTGTGGCTCTACAGTAAACCCAGAAGAGCCTGTGGTGGTGCAGGATGAGTTCCCAACTCAACAACAACTACTGCAACTACAACCTCTCTTTGTGATTCACCTCGAGTCTGTTATGGACCAATGGTGTGCTATATGGGCTCAAGAGATACTCCTCAATGGAACTACTATATTCAGGAGACTCATTTCATAGCCTAGACTAAACTCCCTTCTTTTGCATAGCTTTTGATGCCATCATACCTGAAAAAGTAGTTGTTACTACTTGACATGCAAGAATGGAACCAAAAAATTTAATGATCCAAGGAAGGGGCTACCTGCGGGCCATGGGGTAGTACTTGTAGGGTTCGTAGGTACCCTCATAATTACCAGACAAAGTGCTAAAGTTTTAGGGCTTCCGGTCTGATACTTATAAGGACACTTACGCCCTCATAAGTTCTACTTATGAGGTTTGTAAGTGTATTTGTAAGTTCCCCTCTGAGAGTGAGTCAACTTTTCCTCAAAATGTCATCTCACAAAAGTATAATTTCAGTTTTAAGACCAATTTCTAACACTACAACAAGAAACAAATTACATTCTATAGGTATGGCACATGTATTTTGGGATTTCATCTCATTATTCAACTTTTTTATATGTATACTATGTGATCACAAGTTTTACCAAACAAGAATCATGCACCAAGTCACTTTTTATACAGTTTAGTCTCCATAATTTTCAAGACTCATGAGATTTTAACAATTTTAGAGCTATGTCACACACTATATTAGGTTTAATGATAAAGAACATGTCCTTACAAAGTTGGAGCCAAGAATTATTATCTGAATTCAAAGAGTATTAGAAGTAGAAGTTTGAGAAATGTGAAACTTTCCCTAGTTTGATGAGAGTTTTAGAGGGAATGTTGAGAGTTTTAAATTGAGTTGGAGTTTAAATATTGAAGAAGTGGGGGATAGTGGGTCTGTTTTTGGGTTTAAATGGAAGGCTTAGGGACCCGACCCAGATTTTAAATTTGGGCCCAAATAAATTTCGACCCACTTAGTGATAAAAATCTAACTATGAAAACTAAATATTGATAGGAAAGTAAAGATAATCAACAAATATAGATAATTAGATGCAAGAAAACTAACAAATTAAGAACCAAAGAGTATATTAAACTTTGCATTGCATAATATGGTAATGGAACCCAAATTGGTTTGGTTGGTTTTAAATGGAATGGAAAGGCCTAGGTGGACATAGAACCCAAACTGATTGTTTTGTAATGGATATTAGTAATATATTCAACCCACTTGCATAATTGATTTTGGTTTATGCATTATTACTTGGTTTGGTTTGTTTCTTGAAACTAATGTTTGGCATAAATGGTTAATTGGATAAGTATGGTTTTGAAAACCTTATGGTTTTAAAAACCTTATGGGGTACACGGGTACAAAGTCCTTTGACATTGGTTTTTGTCTATGGTCGGAGGCATGTTCGGACTAGGTATTCTTAGGAATTGTTTAGAGGCTTTGTGTGGACAACTACAAACTTAAGTATTTTTGAAGACTAGTCACTAAAGGGTCCTTTTGTCATTTTGTCTATTATTGTCATGTAGTATAAATAGAATATTGTAGGGTTTATTTCTTTAGTTGCTTAATGATATTGAGAAAACACTCCTCTTAAAGAGAGCGAGAGTCTCAAAACCATAACTAGGGCCATATACAATTGTGGAATAACTTGTGTGTTGCATTGCTTGATACATTGGTGCTTGGGTGGTAGACGCCTTTCTTATGTCAATTGTAAGAGATAGGTGACTGTAGTGTGTAGTGTTAAGGGTCCAAGAGTGTCATATATTATTGGGTTCTTAAGATTATACCTCCATTTATCTATTTTTCTATCTTTATTTATTTGTAACCGTTGGTAGTTTTCTTGTTGTGTAACCTTTTAATTGTTCTGTTGTTGAAATATTATTGTGTTATTCATCTTCTTCTTCTTGTTACATTAGTTTGGGTTGGCTGTTTTGGTGTTAAATACAACATTATATCTTGTATTCTTATTGTTGGTAGTGAATCCGAGAGTGCTCACCAAAGGGGTCCTCGGTTATTCAATCTTGTGGACTATTTTGGTGTATGTTTTGTGCCTTTCCTTGTCTTTCTTGTATCATTTGACATCAAAGCTTGTGTTTGATTTTGTTCCAACAAAATCAATCTTGGGCTTGGTATTTGAAAAAAAAGAAGAAAAAGAAGTGTTTTTTGTGTTTGTTCTTGGCCGAGAAGTTGAGCTTGTTGTTATTATATTCTTGGCTGAAATTTGTGGAGTCTAGGTCTTGGGTTTCTTTTGTTGTTATTGTTTCTTCTTATGTTAGTTTCTTGACTCACTAACACTAAAGGTATCTAGATCTATATTTGGGCTTAAACTTGTTAAAGTTGTGTTGTGAACAAAGACCTAGGCCGAAATTTGGTGGTTTGTTGTGGCGGGTTGGGTCTTGGATGTGTGGATCTTGTTGTTGTTCTTGAAGGTTGTTGTGAGTTCTTGTTTTTATTCACCTTTTATCTTTTGTTAAAACAAGAAAAGTGAACTTTAGATCTAAAAAGGGGAAGTCTAAAGTGTAAGACTTGTTGGTGTGAGGACTTGAACCCATCACTTCATAGACTTTTCCAACCACTTTCCCTATTTCAAGGGCCTCGTTTTGTGGGAATTTTACAAGTCAAAGTCTCACCTTTTTGAAGATTGAAATTGAATAAGGTTCTAAGACTTACACTTTCCCTCAAAAACCAATTTCATCTATTCCAAATTGAGAAGTGATCAAATCATCAAATTAATAAATGAAATTTGTTGAACCCGCGACCAATTGGAGATTGACACATCATCAAATTACTGTTTACACAACAATTTTAAGCTCAAAATTTTGATCTTATAGTTTCATTTTGTTGTCTCTTTAGTCTCATTTGTTGATTTCATTATTAACTTACAAGTTAGTCCTAGATTGTAAGTTAGTCTTGAAATTGTCCTTCGTGTTAACGTTCCTTTGTGTGCTTTAATTATTTGAGTCGTTGTAAACAATTGGTTCACCTCTTAACATCTCAAGAACGGGATACAATCAAGCTTGCAAACATTTGTGAAATAAAGTGTGAGAGCACAAAGTGTGTGAGAGTGAAGTGAGTTTGTTTTGAACTAACATGTATTTTGTGTTGTAGGTTTTGTATTGTATTATTGTATGTGAAGTTGTAGACTGATGTGGAGTTTGATTGGACTATAATTTGAAGGGTTATTTTTGGTACAACCACAATGGAAACCAAGGCTTCAAATGCTCAAACAATGGACAATAATGCCATCAATCTCATTTTGGCTCGCCTTGAAACTGTCCCAAGATGTGGCTAGGTTGAATATGGGTCTTGAGAGATTAGATACAGATGTGGCATCAATGAGTGGGAGATTAGAACATGTGAAAATACAAAGGAGTCGACGTTCCACCCCTCAAAACATTTCACCAACTAATACTCTCGAGACCTTTCACCAAATGCTATATCCACCAATTACCAAAAATCAAACTAATCTTTACTCCCGAAGCCAAGAACAAGATCGGCCAAGCCATCCTCCACTCCACAAATCCAACAAGAAGGTATGGGAACCCAAATACCACTACTAAACCCAAACCCTCCCATCCAAACTCCACTTGGCCAAAGATCTCACTATCCAAATCCAATCCCGCAATTATAAGCTCCACTTAACCCAAATAGACCCATCCATGTTGAGGGCTATGATAGGGGAGGACAATATAATGTTTATGGGCAGTATGATAATGTTTACTTAAGGGAATAAAGAATGAGGTGTATACGTAGGAATATAGGCCGAGAGGTGAGAGATGGCCACCTAAACCGAGATGTAGGTCTCAATTCCATCAAAGTGAGCCTTCCCATTTTCAAAGGTGATAGTGATCCCGAAGCCTACCTTGTATAGGAGTCGTCTTGTGATAAGATCTTCCAACTTAATGATCTCACCAAAGAAAATAAAGGTTTCTATGCTATAGCTCACTTCTAAGTGTATGCTAATACATGGTGGGAGTATGCTAATCAATTTGGGAATGAGATGATTGGGGGACAACCTCCTCCTTGGTTTCGGTTGAAGAACCTTATGAGGAAAAGGTACTTGCCTGAAACTTGTAGGCACGAACTCCTTACCAAATTGTATAATTTGAGGCAAGGGATCAAGAGTGTCATGGCTTGCTTTGATGAATTTCAACAATTGATGTTGAAACTTAACCACCGAGGCGAGCAAGTAAGTCATGACATTGTGCGCTTCAAGGTTGGATTAAACAAAGACAACTTCACTTGTATGATTCTTCACAAATTCGACACCATATATGGTATCTTCCATGCGACTTTAGAGGTTGAGAGGGAGCTCAAAGAGAACTCATTCATGGCTGCCCAACCCGAGGCCACCAAGGCTATCCAAAAACATCCTCCAAGGTATGAAGGTAAATTGAATTCTACTTCCAATCCCAAGGGGTTTCAATGCTTCAAGTGTCAAGGGTGGGGGCACAATGCTAGTGAGTGCCCAAAATGGAGAAATATAATACTAAGGGATGGTAAACCACAAGATAGAGCCCAAGAAGAAGGAAAAGTGCAAAATAAAGAGTACGAAAAAGATATGTGGCTGCAAGAAAGAGATTGTGAAGTGCCTTTGTAAAATAGGTGATCCCTTGAATTTTTGGTCAAATTTCTCTCAGGATGGAGAGGATGATACAAGTATGATCATGATCATGACACTTTTTGAGTTTTTTTGAAGACTAGTCACTAAAGGGACCTTTTGTCATTTTATCTATTATTGTAATGTAGTATAAATAGAACATTGTAGGGTTTATTTCTAAAACCCTTCTCCAAGAAATCCAAGAACTCACCATAGATTCTACAAATTGAGTTGAGATTTAAGTTCCCCAAGTTCAAGGGTTTCAAGAACCCTCTCTCAAGAGTAAGACAAAGAGTTTAAAGCAAGCTTATTCATCTAATTTCATAATCTAAGGTATGTGGGGTTTTGAACATGGGTAATCCTTTTACGCTTGTGCCCAAAGGCTTATTTAAACTACAATTTTCTGCAACTTATGAGATTTTACATGAAATTGAATTAGAGTTTTTCACCCATTGTTATTGGTTGTAAGATTTTGATGTTTCCCATGAATTGAGAGTCTAATGGCATGATTTTTACATGTTTTTTTGAGAAATTGTAGATGGGTCTGTACCCCATGATTTTAATCCTTGAGAAGTTAATAGTTGAAATGTTTGAGATATTAAAGTATATGAGTATGTTGAGATTATGAGCTAAATTACTGTAAATTCCAGATTTCTATATGATTTATGAATCTATATGCTATCTAATATGCATTTTGATGAGTTTTAACTTGAGATTGAATTATGGGTCACTAAGCCCTACATGAGACTTCTAATTTTATGAACTTTTATGCTATAAGCACCCATGATTTAAGTATTTTGAGATTATTGAGAAATGTTTGACCTAATGGTCATAGAGCTTTGAAATCCACTTCACTACATGAGATTACAGATTTGATTATGGGTCCAAGGCAGGTGAGGACCCACTTTGTACCTTGAGGAGATGAGAAAGATCACGCAGGTGATGCATGTTTCTAAGGAAGAATTTGTTGAGTTGTCATCTTACAAGTTGAAGGACATAGCTTATGACTGGGTTGTATCGTGTAGGAAGAGTAGAGGTGAGGATACTGCTCCTATGACTTGCAGGTGTTCCAAGATGCATTTTTGGACAAATTCTTTCTGCTTGAGATGAGGTAAGCAAAGATTGAGGAGTTTATGAACTTGAGCCAGGGATCCATGACTATTAAGGAGTACAACTTGAAGTTCAACCAGTTGGCCAAGTATGCTCCTAATTTAATTTCTGACACCTGAGCTAGTATGAGCAAGTTAGTGACAGGTGTTTCTGGTTTGGTGCTAAAAGAGTGTAGAAATGCAATGCTGCATAGGGATATGGATCTGTCTAGGTTGATGATATTTGTACAACAGATAGAGGTGAATAAGATTAGAGAGAGCGACAGAGTGATGGGTAACAAGAGGGCTAGATTTGAGCAACATGAGTATAGTCAACCTAGGTTCCATGGAGGAAACCGACCTCAGTTCTAGAGTCATTCATCTATCCTAGTGCCTTTATCATCTAGTGCTCTTGGGCTTAGAGGTAGGCCGGATCAAGAGAGTAGGTCTTATATGTCTAGGTCGTAGAACAATGTTGATAACATGCCCCGTTATCCTCCTTGTGCTAAGTGTGGTAGGGATCATCCCGGTGAGTGTTTCGTAGATTTGAGAGGTTGTTTTGGATGTGGCAAGCAGGGAAGCAGACTTAGAGATTGTCCGCGTGATATACAGGGGACCATAGATGCCCATCCTTAGGCACAGACTACTAGTACACCAGCTCCTGTCCCTCGTCCTGCCCCTATTCAGGGTGCTTCATCTAGCACTACTGATGGTCAGCGCCAGAACAGATTCTATGCCTTACCATCCCATCAAGAGTAGGAGGACTCTCCCAATATTGTTACTAGTATGCTCTGTATCTTTTGTTTTGATGCTTATGTGTTGTTAGATCCTGGGTCAAGTCTCTCTTATGTGACCCCACATGTAGCTGTGAAATTCAAAATGATTCTCGAAAAGAATTCTGAGCCTTTTCTAGTTTCTACACAAGTAGGGGAATCAGTTGTTGCTGAACAAGTGTATAGAGATTGTCCTGTTACTGTTCTTCATAGATTCATACTTGATGATTTGATAGAGTTAGACATGGTGGATTTTGACCTTATTCTAGGTATAGATTGGCTTTATTCTTGTTATGCATCTATAGACTATCGTACCCGTGTGGTCAAGTTTCAGTTCGCTAATGAGCTAGTTTTTGAGTGGTCCAGGAGTTAGGTATCTCCCAAGAGTCATTTTATCTCATATCTTAAAGCCAAAAAGCTAATGTCCAAGGGTTATATCTGTCACCTATTTATAGTCAAAGATGCTAAGTTCGAGGCTCCAACTATTTTGTCAGTCGAGATTGTTAATGAGTTTCTAGATGTTTTTTTGGAAGATCTCCTAGGGGTACCTCTCGATAGAGAGATAGAATTTGGGATTGACCTTTTTCTCGATACTCATCCCATTTTTATTCTGCCATATCGTATGGCACCTGTCGAGCTTAAGGAGTTGAAAGAGCAACTTAAAGATCTTTTAGACAAAGGTTTCATAAGGCCTAGTATTTCTTCTTGGGGCGCACCTGTTTTATTTGTGTAGAAAAAAATAGTTCTTTGCGTATGTGCATTGACTGTCATCAGCTTAACAAGGTCACAGTAAAAAATAAGTATCTTCTTCCGAGAATTGATGACCTGTTTGATCAGTTGCAAGGTGCAAGTTCTTTCTCCAAGATAGACCTTAGATCCGACTATCATCAACTTAAAGTAAGGGAATTTGATATTCCAAAGCTAGCTTTCCAAACCCACTATGGTGACTTTGAGTTTTTAGTCATGTCCTTTGGGCTAACCAATGCCCCAGCAGCTTTTATGGACCTCATGAATCGATTTTTCAACCAATATCTTGATATATTTTTCATAGTGTTCATAGATGGTATCCTTGTCTACTCCTGTAATGAGCATGATCATGCCGATCACCTTAGAATTGTCTTGCAAACTCTTAGAGGTCACTAGTTGTTCGCCAAATTGAGTAAGTGTGAATTTTGGCTAAGGTCTGTAGCCTTTTTGATTCATATTGTTTAAGCTAAAGGTATTAGAGTTGATCCCAAAAGATAGAAGCTGTAAGAAATTAGCCTAGACCTATCTCTCTATCTGATATTAGAAATTTCTTGGGTTTAGTGGGATACTACCACTATTTTTTAAAGGTTTCTCTTCTATTGCATCTCCCAAGACCTGGTTGACCCAAAAGAAATTTAAGTTCTAGTGGTCAGATTCCTTTGAGAAAAGTTTTCAGGATTTGAAGAATCGACTTACTTCAGCCCCTGTGTTGACTTTGCCTAATGGTACAAATGGTTTTATGGTGTATTGTGATGCCTCTAGAATTGGATGCAAATAGGTAAGGTTATAGCTATGACTCTAGATAGTTAAAGCCATATGAGAAGAATTACCCAACCCATGATCTTGAGTTAACTGTTGTGGTCTTTCTTTTGAAACTCTGGAGACACTATCTTTATGGTGTTCATGTTAATGTGTTTACTGATCATAAAATTCTGTAGTATGTGTTTACTCAGAGGGAGTTGAATCTAAGGCATAAGAGATGGTTGAAGTTGTTAAAAGACTATGATATGAGTGTGTTGTATCACTCAGGCAAGGCCAATGTAGTGGTAGATGCCCTTAGTAGATTGTCTATGGGTAGTGTTGGCCATGTAGAGGAAGGTAAGAAAGAGTTAGCTCGTGATGTGCATTGTCTGGCTAGATTGGGTGTTAGGTTGCTTGATTCAGCTGAGAGAAGTACTTTAGTGCAAAGTAGTTCCGAATCCTCTTTAGTTTTAAAAGTGAAGGAGAAGCAAGATAGAGATCCTAGTTTGGTCAGACTGAAGGAGGCAGTTAAGGACCAAAAGGTAGAGGTTTTCTCCCTAGAGGGAGATAGCGTGTTGAGATTGTAGGGTAGATTGTGTGTTCTGTGTGTTGATGATTTGAGGCATAGGATTATGCCTGAAGTGTATGGCGCACAGTATTCTATTTATCCTGGCACTACCAAGATGTACCGCGACTTACGGGAAATCTATTCGTGGACTGGTATGAAGAAGGATATAGCTGAGTTTGTAGCAAAGTGTGCAATATGCCAACAGGTTAAGGTAGAGCACCAAAGACCTGGTGGTGTGATACAAGAGTTTGGTATACCCACTTGAAAGTGGGACGTGGTGAATATGGACTTCATGATCGGGTTACCTCTTTCACGTTGTCATCATGATTCTATTTGGGTTGTTATAGACAGGCTGACTAAGTCCGCGCACTTCTTTCCCATGAAAACATGTTATACAACAGAGGATTATTCTAGATTGTATATCTGAGAGTTATTCAGACTGCACGGAGTTCCCTCATCTATCATTTCGGATAGGGGTACTCAATTCACTTCTCAGTTTTGGAGGGTGTTTCAGTAAGGTCTTATTACCCAAGTTCTTTTGAGTTCTACTTTTTATGCGCAGACAGATGGTCAGGCTGAGAGGACCATTTGGACCTTAGAAGATATGTTGAGGGCGTGTGATCTTGATATTAAAGGTAGTTGGTATGATCATTTGCCATTGATAGAGTTTGCCTATAACAATAGTTACCATGCTAGCATCGGGATGGCACCATTTGAGGCCTTGTATGGTAGAAGATGTAGATCACCAAAGTTTGGTTTGAAGTGGGTGAAGCTACCGTGATTCAGCCTGATGCAGTGTTTGAACATATGGAGAAAGTTAAGTTGATTATGCCGATATGAAGAGAAGAGATCTTGAGTTTGATGTAGGTGATTTGGTGTACTTGAAGATTTCACCTATGAAAGGGGTGAAGTGGTATGGTAATAAGGGAAAGATTAGTCCCCATTTTGTTAGCCCGTATAGAATCTTGAGCTGTGTTGGCAAAGTAGCCTATCAGGTTGAGTTGCCCGTAGAGTTGTCAGCCGTTCATCCTATTTTTCATGTCTCCATGCTTAAAAAACAAATTGATGATTCCGTTGTGATAGATCCTTCAAAGAGTACTGATATTCAGAACAGTCTTTCATTTAATGAGATTCTCTATAGACTGAGGAGCAAAGTGGTTCTCTTGGCCAAAGTGTTGTGAAGGAACCAGTCACTGAAGGGCGCTACTTGGAAGGCAGAAGCAGACATGCGAGCCAAGTACCTGGACCTCTTTTCTGTGAGTTCATATCGATCCAAAGGTATTATTCTTCCTTAATTCAGACCTTTTAATCTGAAGTTCAGCTATATATCTATTGTTGCATGAGTTCTTGTAATTTCCGAGGTATTAGAGAGCTTAGAGAGAGATTTTGAGACATTTAGCAAATGTCTTCAGCTACGTGTACTCTATTTTTCCTGTGTTCCTAGTCTAACTAGTGACATTCAAGGACAAATGTTTCCAAGGGGGAGATATTGTAAGACCCCATAAAGTTTCCTTATAGTTTGACCTTAGAGTGTGTCAAGTGAAGTGTAATTTCGGCCCTAAAATATTGAGAAGTGACTTCCCAAGTTATTGGTGTTTAAACCATATAAAATTTTCTTAAATTTGACTTTTTTTCATATAGAGAATTGAATTAGTTTTCCAACGATACCAATTTCGTCCAAATCCGGTATCGAGGTGAGATGTTATGGCCGTTTTACTGAGAGTTGTTGGAACAACCCAGGTGCGATGGACGATACAATAGACCGTCCAGTCTATGACAACCCATCGCTCGGCCCATCACAACCAAGCCAGTAACTCTCTTTCCTGTCCCAAGTGCGATGGAAAGGACGACGGACCGTCAAGGCTGCAATGGACCATTGCTGAGACCGTCGCCATTGAGGCAGTTGATCTCATCTT
Organism: Capsicum annuum; assembly: GCF_002878395.1. Classification (NCBI taxonomy): domain Eukaryota; kingdom Viridiplantae; phylum Streptophyta; class Magnoliopsida; order Solanales; family Solanaceae; genus Capsicum; species Capsicum annuum. Next base: position 778,016 of record NW_025838654.1, on the reverse strand, counting down.
GGCCAACGTGTGATGGGTGATATGAAGGACCATCAAGATTGCGATGGACTGTCGCTTCGATTGTCACATCAAGGAAATGAGTTCTTTTTCTGACCGACGTATGACGAATGATCCGACAGATCGTCAGATTGCGATGGACCGTCGCAACCCCCGTTTAGTATTTTTAACTCATTTTTAAAAGGGATTTTTGGTCTTTTCCACTCTTTTATCAACCAGATATATTCCTAGCGAAGAAAATGACTTCATTTATCATCCAAAACACAAGAGAGCTAGGGTTTCTCCCTTAAGATCAAATCTAAAACCCTTCTCCAAGAAATCCAAGAACTCACAATAGATTCTACAAATTGAGTTGAGATTTAAGTTCCCTAAGTTCAAGGGTTGCAAGAACCCTCTCTCAAGAGTAAGAAGAAGAGTTTAAAGCAAGCTTGTTCATCTAATTTTATAATCTAAGGTATATGAGATTTTGAACATGGGTAATCCTTTCACCCTTGTGCCCAAAGGCTTATTTAAACTACAATTTACTGCAACTTATGAGATTTTACATGAAATTGAATTAAGGGTTTTCACCGATTGTTATTGGTTGCAAGATTTTGATGTTTCCCGTGAATTGAGAGTCTAATGACATGATTTTTACATGTTTTCTTGAGAAATTGCAGCTGGGTCTATACCCCATGATTTTAATCCTTGAGAAGTTAATAGTTGAACTATTTGAGATATTGAAGTATATGAGTATGTTGAGATTATGAGCTAAATTGCTGTAAATTCCAGATTTCTATATGATTTATGAATCTATATGCTATCTAATGTGCATTTTGATGAGTTTTAACTTGAGATTGAATTATGGGTCATTAAGCCCTACTTGAGACTTGCAATTTTATATACTTTTGTGCTATAAACACCCATGATTTGGGTATTCTAAAATTATTGAGAAATGTTTTGACATAATGGTCACGGAGCTTTGAAATCCACTTCACTACATGAGATTAGAAATTTGATTGTTGGGTTCTGAGGAACCATGAGCTTATTTTGAAAGTGGATTTTCATGAGATGAGCGAGATAAACTAAACAGAGTAGTATTTAGCAATGAGTTGGGTAAGTTACTATGGTTTCTTACCCTAGAACTATGTGCCACCATAGGTTTGAGATGTTGGGCCTAAGACCGAGATGATTAGTCTCGAGGCCGAGATAAGTAATCACTGAGTTGAGGTTATACTCCTTGGCAAGAGTATGACGCCTTTCCCCAACCTGAGGTTTCTTCGTTAGAAGGACAAGACGTTGGACTTCATGTAGCTCGCACGGTTTATGTCGATTAAGAGAACCTCCCTAAACTAAAGTATTTTCCATTGAGATAGAATATTTTCCCTAAAGCTTTGAGATAAGATATTTTCTAAAGTGAACGAATTGCCTTTGACTATTTTCCAAAGAAGGAAGTAGTTTTCTCTACTAATACAAGTTGATCACCGGTTTTTAAGCTAAAGTTATATGATTTCGAGTTCCAAGTGTTTGAGTTCAAAAGAGTTATAATTCTTGAGCAATAAAGAAGTTCTACTCTCCATCAGACATATGCATGAGCTGAAAGTATTATTTAAAGCTTTCTTCATCCTATGAGTAATGAGAATAAGAGGAAAGCGCAGATTTTAAAGCTAAAGTATAATGGCACGAGATTTGTGTTACATGCTTCACTCTACATGATTTATGAGATTTACATTTTGACTTATTCAAGCCATGTAAGTCATTTCTATTTGTATGCATGATTTGATTAAACAGTATTGATATTGTTTTATGTAAATGCATACACCCCCATATACTCAGTACATTCCCAAGTGCTGATCCATATATACGTCTATGTGCTACATTGTCTTATAATGTAGGTTCAGGCTTTTATTCCCAGCCTCGTCAGTGATTTTTGAGTACCTTTGTCTACATCTCCTCAGTGGTGAGTCCTCATGGTTCGAGGACCTATCTTCAGACATTTCAGTATTCGAGTGTTTATGTTATTACTTTTAGTTCAGTTTTAGTTAGTTGGGAACTTGTTCCAATGGCTCTCGAGTTCATGGAGTAGTAGAGACTTTGTCAGACTAGTTATCAAACTGTGGTTGTTTTAAGATTTCCAGTTTTGTGGTCATTTAGACCGAGTATTATCTTCGTATGTCCTTTCATTTAATATGACAGTGCCAGTGTTTTGTATATTTCTTCTTGAATGAGTTATTCTGGGAAGTGATAGGCTCAAAGGGTTAGCTTGGGGCTACTTGTAGCCCTAAGCACCGTGTGACATCCCGAGAGGTGATTTTGGATCGTTACAGCTAATGGTTTTGATTGGGAAATAATGGTCATTTGTGATAGATAGACATGAAGGTGTGAGTCGAAAAAATTGACAATGGAAACTCATGTTTGCCGACATGAGGATTGGTCTTGATGACCACGTATTTGTGGGGTACAGGGGAATCCCCTAAGTGTATACATGTATATATGTATCATGAAGGGAGAAGGGTACATGGAACCCCACCCCCTATGATATCTCTGGTTTGTGCGACTACATGCATCGGGGCTCGTCCAGGGGGTAAAACTGGATCCATATAGCTCGTGGGTGGTATTATGATGGTAAGGATATACACCCCAGGTTAAAGGTTTTAAAATGCATACTAAAACCGGTTCCATTTTCCAGCATGTGATATATATATATATATGTATATATATATTAATGGATGTGATTGCATATGGTTACTTTCTTTGGTTTCAAATTTTGGCATTATTTTATCCTTACTCCTGAGTTCATGCTAGCATTCACCTTCTAACCCATCTTCGGGCACTGTATCCCCACGTGATACAGGAATTGGCCATACTATCACATCTACTACTCAATGACTTAGTGATCGAGGAATAGCTTGAGTCAGACTGTAGTGGCGAGCTTTCATTCTTTGGAAGGCCCATTTCAAGTTATGTTTTACCTTATGTCTTTATTATGCATTTGACATTGGTTTTTCGCTATGGTCGAGGGCATGTCCAGACTAGGTATTCTTAGGCATTGTTTAGAGGGTATTCTGGACATTTACCACCCCAAAACCCTTAAGACCTCACATATTATAACACTTTGTGGCCTATCATAACTCACTTTGAAAGATCAAAACACTCCCAAAACTCTCTCTAAAGGCTCTCAAGAAGATTGGACTACGGTTTATTCAAGGTGATAATCTAAAGGGTTAAGGTTCAAGATCTCTCTATGAATCTTCATAAATATGGTATGTTACTCCTTCCTCATTATTAGTTCAAACTAAAGGCATATTTTAATTAATGGTTTTCATGGCATAATTGTGATATTATTTTGGGGTTTGAAATATGTGTTGGGGGTTTTGGTTATTAATGGTGGGTTAATGCCTCTATACAATGCCTATGAATACCTAGTTAGGACATGCCCCCGACCATAAACAAAAACCAACATCAAAGGAATAATAAATACATAAGATAAACCATAATGTGAAATGGGCCTTCCGAAGAATGGAAGCTCACCACTTCAGTCTGACACAAGTTGTTCCCGGATTACCAAGTCATTAAGCAGGAGATGTGATAGTATGGATAGTTCCTGAATCGTGTGGGGATACAATACCCGAAGATGGGTTAGCGAGTGAATGCTAGAATGAACTCAAGAGTTAGGATAACATAATGCCAATATTTCAAACCAAAGTAAGTAACCATATGCAATCACATCCTTCCAAATATATATATATATATATATATATATATTCTATAATAGGAAAGGGAATTGGGTTTAGCATGCATTTTAAAACCTGTAACCTAGGTTGTGTAGCCTTACCGTCATAATCCACCCACAGGCTATATGGGTCTAGTGTTACCCCCTAGACGAGCCCCGATGCATGTAGCTGCACGAACTAGAGATATAATAAGGGCCGACGATTTTCGTGTACCCTTAGCCCTCCATGATATATATATACGTGTATATACTTGGGGGATTACCTTGTACCCCACAAGTACGTGGTCATCAAGAACAATCCTCATGTCGGCAAACATGAGTTTACAGTATCAACCTTTCGGACTAAAACCTTCATGACTAGCTATCACAACCCACCATTATTGCCCAATTAAAACCTTTACCAAATCATCAATTTCCTGAGTCAATTATTAAGGTATTAATTAGTGGTATCATCATACCGACTATAGATTACAAACAATGTCATTAGCCAACACTTAGGGGATTCCCACGTACCCCGCAGACTCCATTATTAAAATCACTTGGGGGATTCCTATGTACCCCACAAGGTTTTCATTATAACACCACTTTGGGGATTCTTGTGTACCCCACAAGGTTTTTAAAACTATCCTTAACCAATAACTATTTATGCTAAGCATCCAAGTAATAATGCATAAACCAAAATCAATTATGTAAGTGGGTTAAGTTCATTACCAATTTCCATTCCAAAACAATAAATTTGGGTTCCATGGACACTAAGGACTTTTCATTCATTTAAAACCATTTTAACCAATTTAGGTTCCATTACCATATTATGCAATGCAAGGTTTTCAATAAAAGTCAAACTTTGTGACATAAACATTCTTTTAGGCATCTTATCAAATATATTAGGGGTATATAGTTTCCAGAATCAAAACCAAGTACTGATTGACCATTCCCATGCAACCACAAGTCCAAACCATAAATATATCATGAAAACCATAATAAAAACACGGGAAAGCATTAACCCACCATTAATTACCAAAACCCCCAACAAATATCAAAACCCAAAATAATATCATAATTATGCCATTAAAATCATTAATTAAAACATGCCTTTAGTTTGAACTAACTATGAGGGAGGAGTAACATGCCTTATTTACAAAGATTCACAAAAAGATATTGACCCTTAAGCCTCTAGATGATCACCTTGAAGAAACCTTAGCCTAAACTTCTTGAGATCCTTTAGAGAGAGTTTTGGGAGTATTTTGATCATTCAAAGTGATTTATGAGAGGCAACAAAGTGTTATAAGACGTGGGGTCTTAAGGGTTTTAGGGTGAAAATGTCCAGAATACCCTCAGCTTAAAATCTGCAAAAAGTGTACAGGAGGGTATGATTGGACCACCCAACTCGTATCCACAACATACGAGTGGTACCATAGAATCGTACCTTTGGCATTCCACCAAAGACTAGATACTGTGCATCAAACGATTAGCCTTGCTCTTCTCGTACCATCTCCATACGACTATTATGGAGTCTATTCATACCTTGGATAGAAAATGACCAAGATCACATTAATTAATATATGAGTGAGGCCCCTAAATCGTACCCACATCACACGACTAGTAAGCTCGAGTCGTATGATGACTAGACAGTTCAAACTTAAGAAATTTATAAGGGTCAAAACTTAGGGTGTTTTATCTTGGTTGGGTTGGTCTCTGTTTTAGACTTATCCTAAAGTCCTTGAAATTTTAATACTTTATCTTGTTATATGTTCAGAATTCATCTGACATAGGTTGTATATTGGTTGGTTGGATTGGTCACTGGGGGTGGTATTCGATCTTTGTTGGACTTGATATACCTAAAAAAACTAGGCCCTAGTTTGGTTCATGTCAAAAACCTATCTTTCCTAAGGTGTATCCATCCCCAGTCACCTAATTCAAGCACAATCTGTTTCCTTCCTTTGTTTTCTCTTTCAGCCACCTCTTTATTCTTCTTTTCAAGGCAAATCCTCACTTTTTCATGCATTTTTTTATGGTTTCCGCCCTCTTGTTTCCATATAAGTTAATCACAACATAACTAGTCAAAGGAGTGAGATCTAAATGGGTAAGGGGTTAAAACTGTAAAGACATTCAAAGGGAGTCATACCAATAGTCGAATGGGTAACATAATTGTAACAAAATTTGACTAAAGGTAGGTGGTCTTCCTAAGAGGCCCTTTTCCCCTTAACTAATGTGCCTAACATAAGACCCATGGTCCTATTTTCCACCTCTATTTCCCATTGGTTTGTGGGTGGTCAGATATTAAGAAAAACAATTTGGTGACAAGCCTACCCCACAATGACCTCCAAAAGTGACTAATGAACTTGGAGTCCCTATCACTAACAATGGTCTGAGGGATCCCATGTATTTTGACAACATGATCAATAAACAAATAAGACACAATAGAAGCATCATCTCTTTTATGACACAGAATGAAATGTATCATCTTAGAAAACCAATCAATAATAAAAAATGCTATCTCTACCTCTCCCTGTCTTTGGCAAACCCAAAACAAAATTCATAGAGATGTCAAGCTAAGACAGTTGGGCAATGGGTAGTGGGATATACATTCCTTGAGGAAGAGGGAGGGATTTTGCACTTCTACAATCCATTCATTGGCCAAAAATTTTGTCAACATCTTGACATATTTTGGGCCAATAGAATTATTCCTCTAGGATCCCAAGGTTCTTGCCAATTCCAAAGTGACCCATCATACCACCATCATGTGCCTTTATTAAAAAAAATTCTATCAATGAGCTAGAGGGTACACACAACCTTCTTCATTTGAAAAAAGAACCCATAAAACTTGGAGTAAGGCATAGAAACACTATCCGTTATCCATCTTTACCTACCTCATTTCTCACAATCTTGTAGATTTGAGCAAATTTAGGGTCCTTAGGATACTTTGCCTTTAGATAATTAAAACCCATCAACTCATAAGACAATGTAGAGATTAGGACATGCTTCCTAGATAATGCATCGTCTACCACATTTTCCTTTACCTTTTTGTATTGAATTACATAAGAGAAAGTCTCTAGGAATGAAATCAATTTGGCATGTCTCTTATTTAGTTTATCTTAGGCCCGGAGATGCTTCTATTATTTATGGTCGGTTCAAATCACGAACTCCTTGGGCCATAAATAATGTTTCCAATTAAACCATGATCTAACCACAGTGTATATCTCTAGATCATAAGTGGAATAATTTAGAGTTTTGCCCTTAAGATTTTCACTAAAATAGGCAATAGGTTTATGATCTTGCATTGAGATGACACCTATAACTACCATACTTACATCATATTGAATTTCAAACATCTTATAAAAATTGGTTAATTGCAATAGGGGGAGGGATCTAAGAATAGCCTTCAAAGCTTCAAATGCATTGGCTTGTTCATCACCCCATTTAAATGTTTGTCCTTATGAATCACCTCGATCAAGGGAGCAGCAATGGAACTAATTTTTTGACAAACCACCTATAAAAATTTGTCAACCCATGGATGCTTCGTACTTCACCAATGGATTTAGAGTTATCCAAGCATTGATGGCGTCTATCTTATATTCATCCACCTCGACTCCTCTTGAGCTTACAACAAATCCCAAGAATACTACTTTATTCACACCAAAAGATCACTTTTCAAGATTAGCATACAATTTTTATCTTTTAAGCACTTAAAACACATTTTTCAAATGTAAAACATGCTCTTCAAGGGATTTTCTATAAACAAGGACATCATCAAAATATACCACAATAAATTTCCTAATGAGCGGTTTCATCACATGGTTGAACAACCACATAAAAGTACAAGGAGCATTGGTGAGGCCAAAAGGCATGATCAACCATCATATAGACCAAACTTGGTCTTGAATGCAATCTTTCACACATCACCCAGTTGCATTAAATTCATTGGTACCCACTCCAAATATCTATCTTAGAAAACACACAAGAACCATTCAACTCATTAAGCATATCATCCAAATAAGGAATTGGGTGGTGACACTTTATCATTATTTTATTGATGGCCCGACAATCAACAAGCATGCACCATGTCCCATCTTTCTTTGGTATAAGCAACACTGAGACCACACATGTACTAATACTCTTTTTGATATATCCTTTGTTGAGGAGTTATTCAAATTTTCTTTAGAGCTCTTTTGTGTCCATTGGATACTTTGATAGACCATTTTGTTAGGCAATTGAGAATCCGACACAATATTAATTTGATGTTCAATTTCCTAAAGTGGGGGTAATCCTTGGGGTATCTCTTTTAGGAATACATTATCAAATTCCTGCAAAACAAGAGAAATAGAATGAGGGATAGGAGAAGTATAGTGGTTAGTATAAAATACATAGGCTAGGAGGAGCATGACTATCTCTTTATCGAATTTCTTGAAAAGATCCTTGTTCCTAGACAACATCACCAAGGGAATCTTTCCTTTCAACCTCCTATACTTCTCTCCTTCATCCTTCTCCTTGGTTTGGTTATCTTACCCATCTTGTTTCTTATCCTTCTCTTTCATTTCTCTCAACCTTTGGTGAGATTTATTCTCTTGAGTGGGTGAAAGTACATAGAAAGTGAATTTTTGACAATTCAACTCAAAAGATTACCTATTGGTACTCCCATAGTGCTTGGTTGAATGATCATATTGTCATGGCCTTTTAATCCAGAGATGACAAGCTTACATAGGTATCACATCACAATGCATCTCATCATGGTAATTCCCAACTTTGAATTGAATTACCACTTGCCTAGTCACTTTTAACTCTCCATAATCACTTAACCATTGAATCTTGTATGGTGTGGTATGTTTGGTAGTAGGAAACTTTAAAAATTCAACCATGGTATCACTAGACACATTAGCACAACCACCACCACCAATGATCAAAGAGCATACATTGTCCTTAATTGTCACAACTCAAACTAGGGTCTGGTCGTGATAGGTATCTCAAGTTTGTCATGGACCAAAGACCACCCCCTTTTTCCTAACTAAGAAGAACACATTATAGCTAAAAATGGATGAATTTCAAATATATAATAAGATAAGCTGAGTTCCTTACATATAACAAGATAGGCCATTCAGAAAGGAATTTAAGGATTTCAACAACATCCCACTCCACAATATTCCACAACTCCTCTAAATAGACCAAAACTAATCTATATTGAGACATACCCCCCAAAAATATCCAAAAAAGTGTAAACAAAGAAATAGTTTATGACATAAACTAGTCTATGAAGTAACATCCCCTCCAAAAAAACGAGGCTCACCACTTAAAGCTGACTCATGAATAATCCAAGAACCACCTATTACTGCACAAGAAAAGCATAAGTGTCTTAATTTACTGCATTGCGTGGGGATGCAACATCTGAAGATGGTTAGCAGAGTGAGCGCTAGCATGTAACTCAGGATAAGGATAAAGTAATGCCAATTTAAAATCCAGTTCAAAATTAATGTACATATTCAAATTCATGCATGTATACATATCAAAGATGCTGGGATGAGGAACAAGGTTTAGCATGGAAGTAAAACATTAGCCTGGGTATAGCTTGACCATCATAATAGTACTCACTGGCTATATGGGCCCCAACTCTCTGTAATACCCCATATTTCCCTAGCTTAATTTAACTCAAAGTACATGAGTATTTATATATAAAATTCTTAAAGTACTCAGTAATTCTCAGTTTAGAGCTTACCAATGTGTAGGAAATTTGGTCAGCTTTCCAACGATATAAAATTTGCCCGAATTCGATAACCGAGTGAGAAGTTATAATATATTTTTGTAAGAATAGTGAGCCACCTAGTGCAACACCACATCGTAGAGACCAGCCAAATGGAAATTATCAGTTTCCAGTGAGACAACGCAATAATCCTGCATTGTGGAGCAGTGCCAGTTCCCAATTGGTATTTTTCCAGTAAAGCTCCGTGATAGCGGCGCATCGCGCCAAGGCCCAATTTTAGAATAATCAAATTCTAGTGAGGCTCCGCAATGGTAACTCATCGTGACATGTGCCAATTTTCCAGTAGTCCCTTTTTACACAGTTCCCAGTTGAATTCCAGTGGCTCATTGCAATGCCACCGCACCGTGGTGAGGCCCAAAATCGGGATCCTTCAGTGATGAAATTTTAATTATTCCTAGGGGTAATATGGTATTTTTTCATGGACCTAATCAGTATAAACACAAAATTAAACCCCTAAATAACCCATTATATCATTATTTTTTCACTTTCTCTCAAGATTAAAATATTCTATCTCGAAGAGGGCAAAACCCTAGCTTCAAGAATTAAGGTCAATCCTTAAGAATCCCTTCAAGAATCTTCAATTATTAATCTTCTCAAGTATGTTAGTGTTCATCTATGGTTGCTTTCATCCATAGAGTCCAAGAATCCATTTTTAAAACTACAAGATTATTAATTCATTATTTAAATGCTTGAAATTGGATTGTATTCATGTTCATGACATAAATTGAGTTTCAATACATGATTAATTGTAGATTCCATGAAATTAAAACAACATGTATAATGAATTTTGTAATTCCCATGTTATAATCTTTAAATTAGCAAGTTTGGTTGTTGTAGTTACAATGTTTACATGTTGTCCATGATTATATGATTAAGTTATGCTCCCCATGTGTTTGATGGAATGTCCATGTGAATTAAATGGTGAAATCTTGACATGCTAGTATATGTACAAGCTTATGCCTTATAAATGTTTGATAAAAGATCTCTATGGATGAATTATAAACAAGTGGACCTTGTTGTGCTTTTCAAGATCATGCTATGCTTTACTTTTCATAGTATCGAGTCCTGTAGGTATCTAATACCCGGCAATCTAGCTATTTATCTAGAGCTACAGTAGTTACAGAATAGTCCCAACCATGTCACGGAACAGTAGTACTCAGTCAATTATAGAACTCAGTGAACTCATTTTAGTTCAGTCAGTCAACATGATTAGTAACAGTTCAGTCAAATCCAGTACAGTCTAGTAATCAGTCCACGGTTTATTCAGTTGGGAGTAGGATTCAGTACCGAGTAAACCCAAGGATGGGGGTTCACCTGCTAGTAAAAGGTGTGATACTTAGAAGCAATCCTTGTATTCTAGAACTACGTAGCCATCGTAGGTTGAGACATCAACGTGCCAGTTAAGGGTTGATGAAGTATTTTAACTTGCCAGTTGAGGGTACCACTATTATCATTAGAGTACCTGCCAGATGAGGGTAACTCTTTAGTTTGTTTTTACCCGTGGCACGATACTGTCATCCTTCCAACTGGGGTTACAGGTTGGACCCTAGTTATCTTATTTAGGGCATGTCTGTTAGATAATTACTTCCTATAGTTTTAGTTTTAGTCTTAGTATTGAACTTAGTTCAGTTCTATAGAATCAGGACTATTAGACACAATCACTTAGTTATCAGCATCTTATATATTAGTTACTCACTATTAGAAATCAATTCTCAGCTTTAGTAAAATCTCAGATACAGTTTTCACGTATATGCACAGTATTGCATACTCAGCATTTTACAGTAGTTTTAGTTATCCATGTACTCTTACTCTGTTATTCCATACCATTCAATCAATTATTGTTCATGCATATACACCCTTGCATTCAACCTTACCTTATCTAATATACTAGTACATTCCACGTACTAACATATACTTTCTCTTTATGCTATGATATCTCAAATCATAGGTTTGGACGCTCAGGTTCCAAACCACAGTTAGACAGATTTAGTTAGCAACAAAAAATTTAGTAGTGAGTCCTCATCTATCGAGTATATGCTTTTATTTCAGCATTATAGTAGCTTCGGTATTTAAGTAGTCAGAGTTAGTTTGGGGCTTATCCCATCAACTCCGCTTTCAGATAGTTCAGTTAGAGGCTTTTCAAACTAGACTAGTTCAGATAGTGTTCAATTTTTTATATGTTACTACAATTTTTATTATTTTTCAGTATTCAGATTATGAACCTTATAGGATTTAGCCTATTTTCTGTATTATTTTAGTATTATTATTCAATACTCACAACAAGTACTACTCATGGGTTAGCTTGTGGTCCTTCGGGGTTGTAAGCACTGTGTGGAGTCTGGAGTGCAGAATCGGGGCATTAATAACTTGGTATCATAGCTTAAGGTTCAACAGAGTTCTAGGAAGTTTGAAAATCCTCATCAATTAGAGTCTTGTGCATGGGTATGTAGCATGCCACACTCATAGGTAAGAGGCTATGAGATATTTTTAGGAAAAGTTTCCCTTCATTTAATATTCATGTCATGTGAGTGATCATGAGCTCAAATTAAACTCTCAGTCTAATCCTTTTCTTCATCTTATTTACAGAACATGCCTCCCAAAGGGTACAAAGGAAGAAGAATAGGAAACCAGTCAACACCCTAACCCATTCAGGAAGATCCCCTGAACGAGCATGTCTCTCATGCAAAATTCAAATCTGCGTTCACCACTCTAGCCAATTTCGTAGCATCTCAAAATAAATGGCCAGCTGCTGTTCAGGCTAACCTAGTGGCCAATAGTGCTGCAGTCAGGATTCAAGACTTCACCCAAATAAATCCTCCCCTATTTTTAGGATCTAATTCTGAAGAGGATCCATAGGATTTCTACGACCAGGTTTAGAAAGTTATAGATATCATGGGAGTGTGTTTCAGTGAGAGTGCTGAGTTAGCTGCCTATCAGCTACAAGATATAACTCATATGTGGTTTAAGTAGTGAATGGTAGATAAGGGCACAGATGTAGAGCCCATAGAATGGAAAGAGTTTGCTATTGCCTTTCTAGATAGATTCTTTCCCTTAGAGTTGAGAGAAGACAAAGTGTTAGAGTTCATCAATCTCAGGCAAGGCAACATGGGTGTGGAAGATATTCCCTAAAGTTTACTCAATTACCCAGATATACTCCCCAAGTAGTAGCATACAATAGGTCCAGAATGAGCAAGATTGTGTCTGAGGTGTCATAGAGTATAGTTAAGGAGTGCAGAACTGGGATATTAATTATGGAGATGGACATATCTAGGCTCATGATCCAAGGTAAGTAGATAGAAGAGGCTAAGAATAAGGAGAGAAAGAGTGAGAACAAGAGAGTTAGAACAGGTAGCTTCAAAACTTATAACAAAGATAGGGTACCATGCTCTAAATCTCAGGGTAGTGTCAACAGTGCTCGAAGAAATCCTCTTTGTCAGAAATGTGGCAGAAACCATCAGGGTGTCTGCAGAGTTGGTAGTGATGTTTGTTTTGGGTATGGTAAATTATTACATGAAGACCCTATTTAAGACACTGCATTCCAATCCTCAACTGGCAGGTTAAATGGGGTGATGGCAAACAATGATAACTCAAGAAATTATAATGTGGGTTAGCATTACGAGTGGATCTTATGCCTTTTTAAAGTACAACTGATTGACTAGGAAGAAGCAGGTCCAAAGTAGGGGAAGTGTCAGGCGTAGGACATGAATCATCTAGGACTGATACTGGACGTGGGCGCGGGTGATAAGTCAAAAGTGGAGGCACTATGGATGGAGATAGAGAAGTAATCGTTGATTCCTTAAAGATTGGTATGGCTAAGCTGGACGTATGGGTAAAACCTCAGAGATATTAAGATGATCAAAAAATGTATAGTAAGGTTGAGATTCAAAGAATGTGACATCAGTTGACATAAGGTAGCAACCCAGATCAGGTGAATACCATCGATACCCTTTTTAAACTCGAGAGTAACCAAGAAAGACACATTTGAGAGCACGAGGGGCTAATTTATCTTTTTATGGGGATAAGTTATGAACAAAACATGTGCTCCCAAAAACACGAGGGCGGATAGAGTAGAGATGTGACTGAGGAAATAGTATGAAATGAGGAACCTTATTCTAGATCGAAGATGATGGTATTCTGTTAATTAGATAGCAAGATGTGGGGACCGCATCGCCCCAAAAATGCAATGGAACATGGGATTCAATATAAAGAGTGCGAGCAGTCTCAATGAGATGCCTATTTTTTCTTTCTGCTATACCGTTCTGCTGAGGGGTATATGGACATGATATTTGGTGAATGATTCCTTGATGAGTCATAAACTCTTGAAAATGGGAGGATAAGTATTCTAAGGCATTATCACTACGAAAAGCACAAATATAAACACCAAATTGATTTTGTATTTCAGCATAAAAACTTTTGAATATAGAGAATAACTCGAAATGATATTTCATTAAGTAAACCCAAGTACATTTTAAAAAATCATCGATGAAAGTAACAAAGTAATGAAATCCTAACGGTGAACTGAATCTACCAGGACTCCAAATATCAGAATGAACTAATAAGAAAATAGACTCTGAGAGACTTTCAATACTATGTGAAAATGTAGCACGGGTGTGTTTCCTAAGTTGACACGACTCACAATCTACTATGGATAGGCTAGACAAAATAGGTACCATATTTTGTAGCTTGGATAAACTAGGATGTACCAAACATTTGTGAATAAGGTTGGGGGATCTATAGCGGAGCATGCTGTGAAGGAATTTGAAGCGGTAAGATGGTAAAGACCTTGTGATTCATGTCCTATGCCAATTGTCCGTCTATTTTTGCGGTCCTATATCAGAAAAGAATTATCAAAAAAAGTTATACTACAATCAAGGGCACGTGTCAAACGACTAACAGATACAAGATTAAAAGGACAACCAGGGACATAAAGAACAGAGTCTAGAGTGACAAAAGATAGGATTTTGGCTTGTCCAACTCCTTTTGGATCTGTTCAAATTTTAGTAGCTAAAGTAATAAATGGAAGAGATTTTGAATAAACAATATCAGACAAAATTATTTATCACCAGAAATATGATCAGAAGCACCTGAGTCCACAACCCATGATCCAAAGATAGGAGATTGTGCAGTTGAGGATATTGGTAGAAATATATTCTTACTTGCTTGATACTGAAGATACTCATTATATTCCTTATCAAATAAATACACCCGTTGATCACCTGTGGTGTTAGACTGAGCAATATGAGCATTTTTAGTTAGTCGACCATGGAAAGAATAACATATTCCACGAGTATGTCCAAGCCTAATACAATAACTACACTTAGATCTAGAATAACATATGCCACGAATATGTCCAAGCCTTTTACAATAACTACACCTAGGAAGATATCTTTCAAATCAACCTTCTCCTTGTCGATTCTTCATGGACTGTGACATTTGATTTTCTGATCTTCTCATTAAGGGCTCAGATTTAATCATAGGACTTGAACTTCCAATTTCAATATTTTTGGAGCCAAAAAAATAATCATGCCCAAAAGATATCTTGGGAATTTCACTTGAAAATTCCAAGAACTAGATCTAAATTTTTGAAAAAAAAAACCCCCAAAAAAATTGATGTCGCCAGAATTAGGGTTCTGGAGATCCGAATCTCAAAATAATTATCGAAATTTGAAAAGGAGCAAGTAGTCGGAGTCATATAGACCGGAGATCCCAACATAAAAAGAAACAACTAAAAAATCGATTGGAGATGGGTTCACGCACCGGCACATGACGCAGATCTTGTCGAAATTTTTGGATTTCGACTGGCGCGTGAAGGGTAATTTTCCAGCAGTTTTCATCGGGTTTTTTGTTGCCTAATCTTTTTGATCCTTTTGGTGGTGTTGTATTTTTCACACAACCCACAAAATAAAAATTGACCCAAATCATTCACCGGAATTGATGCACGGTGACTGAGTTATCTTGTCTGATATTTCTAACCTTCTCTGATACCATGCGATAAATATAGGAGAAAAACTATTATTGAATTGTTGTCTCTAAATTATTACATTGAGACCCTATTTATAGACACTACATTCCAATCCTATTCCTAATAGCACACTACATTCCAATCCCTTTCCAAGTAGAATTCAATATGCTATTCCTATTCTTATTCTAACAAGACTAATTAAAATATTTAGCACCTAACCCACTCATTTAATTAAAGAGTCATTCATTTAGGCAATATCAACTGGCATAGTCAAACCGACTATAGCTTGCAAGAAAATGTCATTATGCCAAATAAAAATAATTAGCCAATTGGGACTATAACCCACTACCAAACAAGACTCCAACATTCCACGTAGGAATCAAATAATTTAGCCAAGGAGTAATCTAACACATCGGCCAATAGGAATATAAAGTTTCAATTAGGAACCAAATTATCTAGCCAAGCGGGACTCTAACCCCTCGGCCAATAGGACTTCAAATTTCTAAGTTTAAACCATTCCATCCCTATCAAAACCTTTCCAAAACTACTCTATCCATTTATGCAAGGCATTAGATTGGCATAGTAGGCAAAGCCAAATGATTATCCATATTTCAAAACCAATCATGCTAGTGGCTTGAGATTCTCATTAGTTTTAATACTGAAAAT
Organism: Capsicum annuum; assembly: GCF_002878395.1. Lineage (NCBI taxonomy): Eukaryota > Viridiplantae > Streptophyta > Magnoliopsida > Solanales > Solanaceae > Capsicum > Capsicum annuum. The sequence goes on along the minus strand of NW_025838654.1, from coordinate 761,927 downwards.
TCAATTATTTGGGGGAATACACAATACCCATTCCATCACCATACCCATGCACCCTAATGGGTTTACCAACCATCAATTCAAAGAATAATTAATCCATAAAACAATAGGAAAATACTTAAACGATCAGTATCCAAAACCCTCAACCTATCATTAAAAACCCATATCAAAATTTTGTAAATACCAAATCAAACATGCCATAATTTAAAACACAAGTTTAGAGAGAGAGATACATGCCTTAATAACCAAGAAATTTATATAAGAAATCAACCTTGAGCCCTAAAAACTCTGGAAACCCTAGCTTTGTCTATGAAAGGGGAAATTAAGATAAGAGAGAAGAGCAATTATTTAAGTAATTAGAAGATATGGGGTCTCTTAGGGTATTTTAGGTCATGGGTCCCTATTGAGGAAAGAGGGAAATGTCCAAAGTACCCTTTAAATAAAATCTCAAAAGAGTCACCAGTTGTCATGGGTCACCTTACGACTTGTGATGACTCTTTACGAGTCGTCACCACGACTCATGGTGTAATCAAAATCTCAGGGCACCCACACTAGTTTGAATACAAGTCGTAGCCTATGACTCGTATTCAGACCTTATGACTCATTAGATCTAATCATAGTCTAGATAGTAACTCAAGGACCCCCTCACTATTAACCCTACGACTCACACCATACGACTCATATAGAGTCTTAATAACTCATTGAGTCTAGTCGTACTTAGAACAAATATTTTGAGCAGCCTCACTGTTCACCTTACGATTGGGGATATATAACTCGTATGGTGACCTTACGACTCGTAAGGTAAGTTGTAGGTTGGCTAGTAAGCTTAAAATCTTAGGAATTTTCTAAGGACTAAAATCCAAGGTGTTACGTTAATAAGGCATTTAGTATAGAATAGATTTTCCCTTTGACTAGGATCATCTATTGCCTTGCTAATCATTGCACACCTCACAAAAAAGTTAGGAGCCTTAAACTCTCCATCTTAACGCCAAGCATCTTCATTATCTTCCTCTTCTTGATAAATTTCATCAAACCCATTTTCATCTTAGTTTTTTTCATCATTCTCATCTTCCAATCCCACCTAGGTGGGTAATATATGGGTTATAGGTGTCAAAAGGAATCAACAACTTTCAAATCATCCATCTATGAAAGTACTTATAAGGGTCAAATGTTCTACTTATGACCTATAGGTGCCTTCATAACTTTCAGACAAAACTTCAGAACTTCAAAATCTATCTTCTGACACTTACATGCCCACTTACGTGCACTGTAAGTACCATTTATGGCCTGTAAGTGGGTCCATAAGTGGCTTCAGCAAATTTTCATCATCTTCTTTCTCCTCTTTGGCTCCAAAATCTATTTTACTATTAAACCAACATAAAAACACATCACATCTAATAAAAGGACCTAAGTACTTGCATATTTTCCTTGTTTTAAACACCAGAAGTTTCATGAAAGCATGTCACATCACTTTAACCTTGTACTAAAAATAAAATTCTCTTTTTACTTATCATTTAGAAATTCAAGAGAGGTTTATTATTTTCTGTGAATATTACTCTTATCATTAAGTAACTATATAACATATTAGTTGTCAATTTTATACTTTCAAAACATAATTATTATCAAGATCAATATACAAACTTCTAATAATAGCTTTTTATGGAATCACGAAATCAACAAATGTAAAATAAAAAAAAGGGTAGAGTGGATTATGTTTTATTTTACGTTTTAATAAAATTCGTGGAACTTTGACATTACAGTCTCATTTTCAATTAGAGCATTTATTTTTTCTTACTAATAATACCTATTCTCTTTTTGGGTGTGTTTGGTATAAAAATATTTTTTAATAAAAAAAAGTATTTAAATATTATTGGTTTTTGGGGTAATGGGTCGCCCATGTGTACCAACCCGACCTGATCCATTTTTTGTTTATCTGAGAAAAGAAAAAGAAGAGGTTATCCAGCATATTTGAAAAATTTCTTTTGGGGGGAACAGTTTCAAAGAAAATTGTTCCACTTTTCCCTTATAAATTTCAAGTTCATCTTCCTCAGTGTGGAAGTGACAAAAAATAGGAAATAAAGTAAAAAGGTTTTAACATTTCTTGATATTAGCAAAAAAACTGAAAAGTAAAGGCTTTCAGTTTGTGGATTTACACTCCATTTTCAAAAGAGACAAAGTATACTTCGGATAATTCTTACGGTAGAAAAATCAATAACTTTTGCTGCAACATATCGAGGTACACAATTTGATTTTGCTCCGGTTTTACAATCAATGGCATTAGAGCCAAGTTTAAATGCCCTATCTCTAAAGAGTAATTTCTTGATATAAATTACTTATTTTTTATTATCAATTTTATAAATAAGTGTGAAAATTCTTGAAATTAATTATTAAGAATTCTATACATACCTGTTAGAGAGCAAAGATGTCCAGAACAAGATCGAAGAATATGAACCCGACGTAAACTGAAATATCTAACTAGTGATTTGTGATGAGCCGTGCTATAAGTGCACTTCATATTTGAAATAAAGATGAAGATGAATCGTGCATATTTTTTTCTTCTTCAATAAAGATAAATAAAGAGAGAGGATTCTTAACTTTTTTTTTGGGTGTTGTATACAATAAATGTCTAGAAAAGAGTTCTTCTAGAAAATAGTGCAACTAATATTAACACTATATTTTATATTTCCACTAATAGTTCCAGTACTATTCATTTTATTATGAATAAATATGTAAAACAATTAAATAAATCTGTTATATTTTTAGTGAAAATAGATAATGGATTTTTTTTAGTTCATATCATCTTTTGTGGTTATTCATTAAAATGGATTAAATAAGTGTATAAATTAGACTTGATATAATTCTTGTCTTAATTAGACTCTAAAATTATTTTAAATAGATTTTGCCTTCTACAATAAATTGTGACATAAGATGTTACATTGAGTGGTTCAACCATTCTTATTGTTTCTTTGTTCCTATTTTAGAAATTGTTGAATGGGGACAAACTCGAATCACTCTAAGTGAGAGTTCTGGATGTCGAGCATAGAGACAAAATGGAAGAGTACATCATCGAAGGACATATTTTTGAGGTCGTGAGATTATATGAAATGATGTCCCCAGACGACACAAAATCTATTACGAAATGAGAGGGCTATACGAAGGGAAAGACAAAAGAAGTTAAAAGAGTTCAAGTTTTTTAATATGTCACCTAGTGTTACAAATTGCTAAGTTTATTCATTTATTTGAATTAAAATATGTAGAACTAAAAATTTTATGTAGAATTCTCGGATTGGGAAGCATTAGCTATTTTAGAAAATTCTCTTCGTGATCCTTGGGGCAAGAGATTAATTAATGTTTACCATGAGATTTGGCCTAGAGAGCCATTTTAGGTGTATATAAGCCGTCTCGAATATTTGTGGAATGACTTTTATCTTTAAATTAACTTGTAACTTGAAGTTCTTTAATAACTTTATATTATAAATATTTTAAGTTGTTTCTCTCCTTCTATATGAATTTAATTCATTTAGTTGAGTTTACAAAGACTTAATTGAAAGCTCTCATCCTAATACACATTAAGAAATTAATTTCTAATTTTGGTAAAGTGTTTAGTTCATAGACGATGATTGGATTCTTAAGTGTCCTTACGATTTTACACTAAACATGAAACCTTTATGTGAAATAAATTTCTTAAATGTGTAACTTGCATGAATAATTGAAAAAATACTGGCGTGATTGTCACTTAATAAAAAACATGGCATCAAAAAGCATAATTACCGACTTAAATAACGGGGAAAAACTAAATGGTGATAATTACGATATTTGGAGTCGTAAAATATGGTATGTGTTGGAAGAGAAAAATGCTCTTGGAGTTATTAACCATGTATTATGTGACATGATCCGAATTAGGGCCTAATCATATCGGGTATCTCAAGTCTGACTGGGACCAGAGATTGCCCTAATACCCAATTGTAACCACCCTATACCCTATGTCGGATGAATTTTGAACATATAACAAGATAAAACAAATATAATTCAAATACATTAAATAAAGTCTATAATCATAATCCAAATACCTCAACCAAATATCCAACCGGTCCAACCCTGATGTGCTATAGAAATATAACACTTTCGATGCTTAAAATGAGCAAAATATGCAAGTTTCTAAGGGCATTTTGTTAGATTTGATCTGTTTTGGGTATGTTTTGTAGAAAACCATGATTTGGATGATAAGTTTGTGAAAATGGTGAAAAAAGACATTTTTGGTTACTTTTGGAGCAATTATGGATGATTGGGATGTTTTCCAGCTTAATTGTGATTAATGTATGTTCGAGAGTCGAAAAAGAGCTAAAAAATAGGCTCTCGACACCTACCAAGTCAACATATGGCTTCAAGTAGGACCTACGGACCGCATGTACACAAAGTAGGTGCACAAAGTCAAAATATCAAGAGCTGAGCACTTCAATATTTTTTCTCCTGCTACCTGCACCCACTACCTATGCCCTATTCCTGGGCAGCAGGTAGTACTTGCGCCCCGCCAGACCGCAGGTGCAGGGAGCAGGTGGCCACCGACCCAATTTTCTCCTATTTTGTTCAGGCTTAGTTTTTAGGGTTTTCTCTTGTACTATAAAAAAATTGATGTAATTTTTAGTTAGATATATATGAAAAATAGAGGTTACGTATTTTGAACATTCAGAAATGTATTTTGATTTCAAGATCCATCTTTAATCTTGGGATTCCATTGTATTGACTTTAATTGATTATTCAAGTTACAGTTGTGGGTTTTCTTTCATCTTATAATTGTGATTTCATCTTTGCTTTCCTACATGATTGCTATTGATTTCTTCACAATCATGAGCAGCTAAAACCCATAGCTAGGGTTGTGGAAACCTTAGCTAATTAATGAAGTAGGAGGAGTGCGATTGTTGACAGAAACCAATACCTATGGAATGCATTGCTTTATTTTCAATATAATTGATTTCTTAATGGGTGCACACATTAGGATCCCGCCTAGATCTTGCTACTTGCTCTAACAAAGGGGTAGTTACTAGGAAAAGATAAAGACAACAGAAATTTGGAGAGTTAATAGTCGATCTGTTGCAGCACAACGGTATATGCGAATGAATTTTAGCCTTCATCTAATAAATTGAGACTCAAAAGGTGATATTTAACTGGGACCAGGGTAAGGGTTAGTAACGTGACACCCTGAGACTCAATAGGTAAAGGGTAAAATCCTCGTGTTCCTTCAAAAGGCTATAGGAGGGACATAACTTATCGATTCCGTATGCAGGGCATTGAGTGGGTTCAACAATGCACATAAACCTACAGATTTGATATGCCAGGGGGAATGCAATCCTAGTGTTCACTCACGACTAATTTTCAACCAAGGTAATACAGTTTTGTGTTCGAGACTACTACAAACAAATCCCCCTATTTACTTTTTTGTTTTGCCCATAGATTGTAACCACTAAGATCTATCAAATCATATGTTCCCTTGGTATTCGACTCCAACCTTAGTTCGGTTACTATGTCTTGATAGAGACCATATCATTATCTAAGAGAAGGTGTTACTTGCACATCATTAAATTAATTAACACCGTTGCCGGGGAACACAATGTTACTTTATAGATTGAGGTTTTTATAGTTCTTGGGTTTTTAGTCTTTCTTTTTATTCTTAGTGAGGATTATGCTGGTGTATGCCTAGCATAGGTAGTAGAGGAAAACCCTTACTCTTAATGAATCTGAATCCAAAAAGGATACTACAAACACCCGGTAGGATAACTGAGCTAAAGAGAAGTTATAATCCTTAAGGGATTCATGATATTGTACCTCCTGCCGAGGGAGTAAAAGATATTATTGATCGATAGACTAGTGAGATATTAGCTCAAACTAATGACAAAAGGAGAGAAGTGGAAGAAGCTTAGATGATAGCTAGGGATATTGGATCTAGTTGAATAGAGACAGGTAGCAGACCACCTAGAAGTATTCAGTGGAAATCAAGATAGAGCTAGAGGTGCTTGTGTTCAAGTTATCCCTGCATAGTATGTCCAGCCATATATAGATGATGAGGAGGATATGGGATATGTTGAACCGATAGAGAATGGAGTCATAGTACCTCTTATTTCCCCCCCAGGCATCAAATTTGACATCACGAGTGCCATGATCCAACTTCTCAATTTAAAGGGTGTGTTTGCAGGATTGCCTACGATGATGCAAATTTGCACCTTGTAAATTTCCTTGGGATCTGTAACTCGTATACCAATCCAGGGGTAAATTAGGAAGCACTTAGACTGAGGCTTTTCCCCTTCTTACTTATAGGAGAAGCATATTTATGGTTAGAGAAATCACTAAAAAGCTCTATCACAGCTTGGAATAAGTTGTGCAGGAAATTATTAAATAGGTTCTTTCCTCCATCAAGGATGTTGCATCTTAAGGATAAGTTCTATAATTTCAGGCAACTACAGTCATAGTCCATGTACAAGGTTTGGTTCAGGTTTATGAAGAAGCTGAAGTTGGTGTCCAATCATCAGTATTCAGGGAAAAGCTTATCAAAGATACTCTACAGAGCCTTGAACATCAGCTCCAAAGCCATGACAGACACCATCTCTAAAGGAAATTTTATGAGACTACGTTGGGAAACAGCTTTCGAGATGTTCGATCAAATCTCACTCACTAACCGAGGGTGAAAAACTCAGGAGGCTAAGAGGGAACCTTGTACTTATGCTATAGGTGCTTTCTGCGATTGGAGAGCAGCTGGTGAGACAGTAGCACAAGGAATTTTATTGCTAAGGACTGATTTAGGGTGCTAGCAAAGTAGTTTACAACAGAAAATTCTGAGTAAGTGAATGTAGTAGCAGTACAAAGGTCACCTTCCAAATCATATGAGTCTGAATTAGAAGAGGAAGCTAATTATTTGGATCATCAGATGGCGGGTTTTTGAGCCTTAGGGAAAAGGAACCAAGGTTGGAACTATTATGATAGGTACAGAGACCATAGAAGAGAGCGAGATGGTGACTAAAGAAAGAAGAATGACTATAGAGAGAAGGTAGATAGATGCATTCTCCTTAGTAGACGTAATGCAGAATCTAGAATGAAGGAGATTCTGGCTAAATTGGTGAAGGGTCAAAAAGGTCAGGAGACTAAACTTAAGGAAATTAAGGTTGATATTTTAGGATTGACCCAGAAGGTCGAGTCTCATGGAACTGCTATCAAGCAGCTGTAATACCATTTTGGGTAGATGTCTGTGACTCTAAATGAAAGGCAGCCCGGTACCCTTCCGAGCAACACCGTGGAAAATTCAAAAAATAATGGTTACATACTTGCTATTACTACGATAAGTGGTATGACTACTATGGATCCCCCACTACCTGCTACAAAATTTGTTGATGGTGAAACACATGCTACTGAGTTTAAGAAGGTAACAGAAGACAGGGATGCAGTTGCTAAAGAAAAATGTAAGCGTTCAATCATTGAGCCAGAGGTAAAATAAATTCCGTGGCCACCCCAACCTTTTTCTCAGTAACTGATGCAGAAGAAAGAGGGAGGTAAGTTCAAGCAATTTATTAAGATGCTAAAATAGTTGATCTTGAACATACCACTTATTGAGGCATTAGAGTAGATGCCTGGATACAACAGGTTTATAAAATAATTAGTCAAAAGGAAGAAATTAGTAATTCTTGAAGATATTGAGGGAATGCATCATTGTAATATAGTTACAACTAGGTCCTTTGAGTAGAAAAATGGTGACCCCGTGGTGTTCACTATATCATACACTAATGGGTCATCCAGATTCGCCCGAGCCTTGTGTTATTTAGGGGCCAGCATTAATTTGATGCCGCGGGCCATCTTCAAGAAACTAGGCTTGAACCCTATAGAATCGACCTCGATGCGGCTATTGATGGATGACCACACAGTAAAAAAGCCAGTGGGAATTTCGTATGATGTGATTGTTAGGGTGGACAAATTCATTTTCCCGGATAACTTCATCACTTGGACTTTGAGGTTGACACCGAGATGCTATTATTTTGGGGAGACCATTTATGGCCACAGGTAGAGCTATACTTGACCAAAAAAGGGTGAGCTAACATTTTGAGTCAACGGTGAGAAGATGACATTTAACATTCAAAAGTCTATGAAGTAACCAACTGACATGAGGGTAGTGTCGGTGATTGATTGTATATATGACCCTAGAGGATATTCCTATGGGTATCTCGATGAATTCTGAGTAGTCAAGATACCCGCATCGTGCTGCGATGTTAACTCAAGCGTTGCATGGGAGGACACCCATAGTCTTCTTGGTGAAGTTTGAGTAACCAACATATCCACGTCGTGCCAAGGCATTAAATCAAGCACTAAGTGGGAGGCAATCCACTATATTTTAGTGTTTACATTTTATTTATTTTTTTAGGTTTTTTTATCTTTCGGACCTTACATGGAATATCGTAAACATTTCTACATTCATTGATTTCCAAGTAAGGGGACTGTGTGATCATCCCATCATTGTCACAAGTCCCATATGATAAGTTGAGTAGAGAATTGATAAGTTGAAATTTTGAGGATGAAAAATAATAAGTGTGGACTTTGGCACCTAATTTTATTTTTTGGGATCTAAAACTCATATTTTAGGACCATAAGTAGCTAGAAAAATGGCAATACACTAAGTTCGAGTTGCGGAAAAAGTGGGCCAAAGATTTTGGCCTGGCAGCTGCACCCAACACCTGCGAGCCACAGCAACCTGTGCCTAGGAACTGACCGTGGGTATAGGGTGCGGGTAGGTGCGACGATTATGTCAAGTTTGAGCACACTTTTTAATTATAATTTTAGGCCCACCAACATTTAAATATGACCTATTATATCCACCCACCTATGTAAAAATATTCTAACCCTCATTCTAACTCAAGCTCATCCTTAAAACTTCAATTTTCTCTTTGAATTCAAACTTTCTACCTTAAACATAAACCAAGATGACACTTAAGAAAAGGTGAAATTGACATTTGTTTGAGATACCAATTTGTCCAGACACGCTAGAAACAAGTTTCAGTCTTAGTTTTTCTTGAATTTTTTATTATTCTCTTCCAATTTTTCATATAAGAGGTAACTTTCTTGGCTCCAAATGGTGATTTAATGTTTTATCTATTATTGTAACAAGTTAATATGTGTGATGTGTCACTAAATATATTGAAACTATCATGCTTGTATGAGGGAGCCTTGAAATAACCTAAAATCATAATGTCGGTCCTTGTTTCGAGTAAAAATCCTAAGTTTAGGCCCTAACCGAAAGTTGAACTTGAATGAATGAAAGTAATGCCATGAGTTGAACTTGTTTGTTGGCTTTGAAAGTCCTGATTTTTATTAGTGTGTTTACATTGGATTTGTTGGGGTTTCAAATAGGTGATAGGGGTGTGAAAAGTGAGGATAAATTCAAACTTTGTGAATTTGAGTTTTTGACTTTCACTATCCTGCACTTTTGTTGGAAACTAATATTTGGATTTTTAGGAATACATGGAACCTAAAGAAGTGAATAATCCAACAACTGGTACTTTGAGGAGATGAGTAGAGTCTCCTAAGCTTAGCAGTTTAGTAGAGGAGTATTTGAGATAGAGTCCTACTAATGCTGCTGTTGTAGTGATATGCAGAGTTACATGAGGATAGACTTACCAGGCTGCTCAGTCTACCATATCCCAACCAAGACTGAAGTCTGTGAATATATCACCACCACATACTCCTCCACCTAATGTGATGATGATGATGAGGCAGAGTCTGAACCAACTCCACATGCTGATGCTCAGGACCCCAGTTTGAGGAGGTATCCTAGGATTCTTCTGAGGAGGTTAAGCAGGAGTATTCATCAATAGTACCATAATTTGAGGAGGGTACAACACCATTTTCCCATGATGCATAGCCATATCAGAAACCTGCACCTGCCCTAGATATTTCTCTCGACGAGGGACATCTGAGGTGGTGTATGGCTGGGATATATGAGATATATGATATTAAAAGTTATATTTAGGAGCTAGGAAGGCCTACAGTCTATATCTATGAGAAGAGATGAATCAACTTATCGAAGCTAGAATAGTTACCACAACTGTGGGTAGCATTTGATAGGTGTCAGCTCAGCTGGATGACCAGGCCACTCGATTCTTATAGCCCAGCTATGGTTCAGGAGTTTTATGCATCTTATAGAGACACTGTAGTCCTCACCATGTACTATCATATATGCCTGATCATATTTGTACGACAACTATAACAGAGAGATCAGAGTTGATGTTAGAGAGGAGACTATCCGTAGAGTCATGTTCGACCTAAATTATATTACACCTGCATTTATAGTAGAGTGCGACCACAGAATGAGGATCAAATAAGATTGTCATATTATGCTAGATACTGAGAATAGAGATAAGATGGTTGAGATGGCTAGGTGGATAGCCGATTATATTACACCACAGGGTGAAGAGGCCTCATGGATTGAGGGGCCAGCTGTGATAAAAAAGGGCATATTGATAGTAGAGGCCAAATTTTGGTGGTTACGAATTCATTACTGCCTGCTTCCCACTACTTCAAATAACATATTAACTTAGAAAGGAGATGCATTGGTTGCCTGCTTGATGGCTGGTTGCGATATTAATTTTGCTGCCATCCTCAAGCATGAGCTACATGATAGAGCCTTTGGTGAGCTAACTAACTTGCTTTTTCCTTGTATGATTCAAAGGCTATGCAATGAGGTAGGCATGCCTGAGTTACCAGGTATTGATGAGAGGTTGACTATCACCGTGACTACAGATACGAAAACTATGAAGGGTCTGGCACGTCTAGACACTTATAGAAAATCTAGACAGTAGGCAGCAATACCACAAGCCTAATCTGAGCAGTTGTCAGTTTCCACAGAGCTAGATGAGGCACATATAGATAATACGGACATTGGTATAGACATGGATATAGGGGAGCAGCGAGATGCTCCAAATATGATTACTCAGGAAGAGATGACACAACTACTTCTACTTCAGCCCAGGCTTCGACCTCAGAGTCAGTTAGTGTATTTATAGAGCCTTCTCACCTATCTACTACAGCTCCTGTGTGATTTATGTATCCAGTGAGTTTTTGTAGAGCCTAGTGGAGAGCCCGAGGTATACAACTGCTCAATTGAAGGTTGTCGAGACTGAGATGACTACCCTCTTATGGCAGATGAGATCAGAGGTCAGGATGAGATTTGAGTAGGCCGAGGCAAGATAGGAGGCTGCTTAGAGAGCCACACTGTCAGAGCTACATGTTGAGTTTTAAACACAGATTGATGAGTTAGAGGGACACTTTACATCTCGATACACGAAGATAGGTATGTCAAATTTAATTCCGATGAGAGAGGATTTTGATATCCTATGAGCAGAGGTATGTTTTCTTATAGAGAGCTGTGTCACAGTTACTCGTCTAAGATACCCCCTATATTCCAGAATTTACTTATGTATGTACTGAGATAGTTTGACTTCTTCACAAAAGATGGGAGGAGGTCCTAACAGTTGGGAGCAAGAGAGGTCACTTGTATGATTTAAAGGATCGTGTTATGATAGAGGAGAAGGCCCTTAAAAAGGCCAGACATAATTCTTTAGAGACTGCATTCATAGATAGGTAGAGGCATGATGCTATATTAATGGGTGCATCATCCAATAGGGCATCGCCACTACCACCGCCTCCGGCTGCTTATATGCCCCATCTGGGGATAATTCTAACTCTCTCGCTTAATGCATCCCAGGTATATTCTCACTTCCCTAAGTTTTATTTTATTTTGGCGTATTAAGGACAGTGCACAGTTTTTAGTTGGGAGTGGGCATGCCATGGCGCCGCGAGATTTTGTTATTGTGCTTTTTTTCCTATTGACCGTGGTATGATTGTAGAACTAAAATATCTTAGATAATTATGTGTCGTATTGTGTTTTCTTTGTATTGTGTTATTTTTGTGTAATTAGGAGATATTGGCTAATTTTTTATAGCACTCCAAAAATTTTATGATCTAGAATTGTGTTAATGTACATATATGTGAACTCTATGGATCTTATTATGGCACTAGTATAAGGGACATGATAACCATTTGCTGACAATTGCATGAACTAAATAGGTAGTAGTTGGTGATATTGACTATGTGCTATGTGAGCATGAGATGCTACATAGTTTTCTTTGTATGTTAAATTTCGTACTTCCCTGGTTAGTCTTGCTTAGGTTGAAGGATAATTGGTCAGGAAAGGATCATAGACCATTTGTTATTTTAGTCCACTTTTAGCCTAAATAATCTTCCATGTGCCAATTATATCCATTGATCCTTGTTTTGAGCCTTATAGCCTATTTTTATTGTTACACTTTTGACCTTCTCATTTATATTAGAATGAACCTGTTTTGGCCCTAGTCTTCCATGGATATTGTGCACCTCAACACAAGCAAAAAACTTAAGTTGAGGGTGGATATCATAGGGATGTGTAGTGTAAAATGAGTATAAAGAAGTGTAAAATAAGAGAAGAATTAGTAGGGCTTGGTGTGATAGAAAAAGAAAAGAAAAGAAAAAGAAAAAGAAAGAAAATTTGTGAAAAAAAATAAGAGACCATACCCAACCTGAATGTGCACTAAAATAATAAAAGGGAGAAATAAGGGTGGAATAAAAAGAAAATTGGCTAGTTAGTGAGACCCCAAAAGTTAGTGTAGTGCCAAGGAGGCTTAGTCACTTTAAATGTCCAGACCTATCATACCAGCCCCCAAGCGTACAATATAAGCCGCGAAAAGTCCTATAGTGATCCTGACTTGACTATCTGAATACTAAGGTAAAGAAAATAAGACCAAGTCTATGGTATTTGACATGCATTGACTGGAACTTCTTTGATGAGTGTGAGTGTCTTTTGACCATCCCTGCATTGACATATATGATTTTATATGAGTGAGTGGGACATTCTAGTTGTGAGGGCACCTGAGTCATGTTTCTAGCTATATGCTTATTTCGAGTAGTGTAATTTGTATGTATAAGTGGTTGTCTGCTGCTAATGTAGTTGCCATAGCTTGATTCCTTTATGTCACATTGTTGTGCTTCACATGCGTACACAGTTGGTTTCAAAAGTTATATATGAGGGGATGTTGTTCTTCGAACTAAATATGATGACTGTCTGCCTTGAATATCTTAGACTTACCTAGTTAAGCATCATTTTTGTTTGTTATATTTTTGTTACCCGAGGACTTGCAAACATTCTAAGTTGAGGGTGTTGATGTGCTATAGAAATATAGCACTTTCGATGCTTAAAATGAGGAAAATATGCAAGTTTCTGAGGGATTTTTGTTAGAGTTTATCTATTTTGGGTATGTTTTGCAGAAAACCATGATTTGGATGATAATTTCATGAAAATAGTAAAACAAGCATTTTTGGTTACTTTTGGAGAAATTATGGATGATTGGGATGTTTTCCAGCTTGATTGTGATTAACATATGTTCGAGAGTTGAAGAAGAGCTAAAAAACTAACTCTCGGCACCTACCAAGTCAACATGTGGCTGCAAGTTGGACCTATGGACCACATGTACACAAAGCAGGTGCCAAAAAGTCAAAATCCTGACAGTTAAACATTGCAGGATTTTTGTTCCTGCTACCTGCACCCATTACCTGTGCCCTGTGCCTAGGCCGCAAATAGTACCTGCGCCTTGCTAGACCGTAGGTGCAGGTGGTGACTAACCCAATTTTCTCCTATTTTGTACGGACTTAGATTTTAGGGTTTTATCTTATGCTATAAATAACTTTTATGTACTTTTTAGTCAGATATATATAAGAGATAGAGGTTATGCACTTTGAACACTCAGAAACATATTTTGATTTCAAGATCCATCTTTGATCTTGGGATTCCATTGTATTGACTTTGATTGATTATTCGATTTACAGTTGTGGGTTTTTCTTTTATCTTATCATTGTCATTTTATCTTTGCTTTCCAACATTTTATCTATTGATTTCTTTACAATCATGAGCGGCTAAAACTCATATCTAGGGTTGTGAAAACCCTAGATAATTGACAAAGTAGAAGGACTGCGATTGTTGATGGTTTGGCATGCATTGCTTTATCTTCAATATGATTGATTTCTTAATGGGTGCACATATTAGGATCCCTTCTAGATCTTGATACTTGCTCTAACAAAGGGGTAGTAACTAGGAAAAGGTAAATGCAACAGTAATTTGGGGAGTTAATAGTCGATCCATTGCAGTACAATGGTATATATGAATGACTATTAGCCTTCATCTAATAACTTGAGACTCAAAAGGTGATAGTTAACTGGGAACAAGGTAAGGGTTAGCAACGCGATACCCTAAGACTCAAACGGTAAAGGGTGAAATCCACTTGCTCATCCAAAAGACTATAGAAGGTACATAACTTATCGGTTCTGTATGCACGGTATTGAGTTGGTTCAACAAACATATAAGCCTACAGAGTTAAGATGCCAGGGGGAGCGCAATCCTAGTGTTCACTTACGATTGATTTTCAACCAAGGTAATATTGTTCTGTGTTCAAGACTACTACAGACAAATCCCCCCATTTACTTTCTTGTTTTGCCCATAGACTGTAACCACTGGATTTATCAAATCACGTATTCCCTTGGGATTTGACCCCAACCTTAATTGGGTTACTATATTTTGATACTGATCTTATCATCATCTACAAGGACGTGTTGCTTGGACGTCATCACACCCAAATGCAATTACCAATACTAATTTTTGGTACTAATACCGACACCGCCTATGCTTATAGTAGTCTGACAAAGCCTCTATCCAAAATCAAAGAAAATCTGGTCGAGAGATGCCCCTGACCATAGGCAAAACCAAAGTCCAAGAAAACAAAAATAAATAAAAAAAGTCCATAGTAAGAAATGGAGTCTTCCAGAGTATGAAAGCTCACCACTCTAGTCTGACAAAAAGTTATCCCCGAATCCAAGTCACTGAGCAAGAGGAGTTGTATAACCCATTCCTGCATTGCATGCGGATACAACGCCTGAAGACGGTTAGTATAGTGAATGCTAGCACGCACTCAGGAATAAGGATAAAACCTTTAACCTGGGGGGTGTAGCTCTGCCATCCTAAATCCACCCATAGGCTATATGGCTCCTCCTACTGAAAGGGCTTCAGCGCGTGTTAGCCACATGAACCAGAGAAAAACTTGAGATGCCTAGAAGATCTCCAAAAAGATGAATTGTGACATAATTCACACGTTCACCAAGACCAAACCACATATCGGCAAATATGAGTTTCCAATTTTGGTTCCCCCGGGACCTCCATCTTATATGACTTTGCTGACACAACCTCTTTTAAGCTTATATTAAAACCATTCACACATAACAAAACATTTACCAAGGAGTATTTTTAAGAAAGAATTAACCATTGGTATTGTCATACCAAAATTAGAGCTTGCAAGTCTATCCGTTTATTCCATACCAAAGCCATTAAATGAAGTTGATTCCAAAGTTTTTGATTAAACCAATACCGTGGCCACCAAGGCCTTTCCAAACCATTTAAAATCAACCAAACCAATTTAGTTTTCATTACCTTTTATGTAATACAAGGATTTCAGTAATAGTCAAACTATGTGATAAAATCATTCTCATTGACATTTTAAAAACATGTTGAGGGAATATAATTTCCAAAACCCAAACCAAGTATAATTGGCCATTCCCATGTAACCACATGTTCAAACAATAATTATAACATGAAAAAACATAAGTAAAATATGGGAAAAACATTATCCAACCATGAACAACCAAAAACCCCAACATCGATTTCAAAACCATAACAATATCATAAATACCAAACATTAAAATACATGCTTTTAGTTGAATTTACAATGAGGGGTGAGTAATATGCCTTAGACTCCAAGGAAGACGGAGATAACCCACCCTTAAGAGCCTTAATTGATTGCCTTGAAGAAATCGTAGCCTTTTCTTGAACAAAGAGTTTGAGAGAGATTTTAAGAGTGTTTGATTGAGAATAATAGGTTAATGAAGTCCCAAAAGATGTTTTATGTCATGGTATCCAAAAGAGTTATTAGGGGAAAATATCCAGAATACCCCCAACTTAAACTGTAAAAATCTCGTAGGTGGTTACAAGTTGAACCCCCAACTCGTCACCACAACATACAACGGTACCATCCCGTCATCACCAGAACAAAAGATTGGACACCTACACACTGTCCACTATACGATTCCATTTCCTTTACTCCTGATAAGACCATACGGCTTGTATGGTATAGTAGTACCCAAGAAAGAATCCAAAGGGATTAACACTAGACAACATACGTTTTGACTATACCACTCGTACTCTATCCTCATGGATCTGAGTGAGCCACTCGTACTCAGAGCCAAGTCAAATTACTAAGTTTTAGATTAAGTGAAGGATCATCCCAGCGACCCGTCATCAAATAATATGAACCGTACCACCAAGTCGTAATCACAATAAAAACCTAACCACCAATCACTGGACGCCTTACAATTTGGGTCACTTGTTCCATACCGAAAACATACGACTCGTATGGGGAGTCGTTACCAGTGCAGTGATCTCAAAGCTCAAGAAACTTTCAAGGTTCAAAACCTGGGGTGTTTCAATTCTCCCCCACTTGGATCATTCTCCCTCGAATGATGGAACAAGGGTGTACACGCACAATTTGGACCCCACACATCTCTATTCTTACCTTTAATGAAGTTAGAAAACAAAGATACTAAGTAAATTTTCAATCTACCTTTAACAAAGACATAAAATAAAGATGTTAAGAATCAACACATACCTCAAGTATAACTTTAAGAAATAGGGAATGGGAATCGATACTTGGAATTCATGTCCTCTTTAGTTTCCCATATAGCCTCTTCTACCTTGTGTTTCCTCCATAGAACCTTTATCGATGCCACATATTTGGTCTGCAACCAATGAATCTACTGATCCAAGATCTTAACTAGGATATCCTCATAAGATAGGGAATCTGAAATACCAATATCCTTGATAGGCACAATTTGTGATGGATCACCAATACACTTTCTCAACATAGAAACATAGAATACCAGGTGAATGAAGCTCAAACAAGAAGGCAACTCCAATTCATACGCAGTATTCCCCTTCTTCCCAAACCATATCACTTCCTTCATGGGAGATAGGTAAGTTAATACCCTATCCCCAACCTCAAACTCTAACTTCCTATGCATCATATCCGTAAGGACTTTTTGCTACTTTGGGCAGCCTTAAGCCTATACTGAATCACCTTCACCTTCTTTATAGCGTGGTGAACCAAGTTCGGGACAAACATATCCACCTCACAAACCTTGAACCACCCAATAGGAGACCTACACCTCCTACCATACAACACCTTAAATAGAGTTATCCCAATGCTAGAGTGGTAGCTATTATTATAAGCAAACTCTACAAGAGGCAGGTCCTCAACCCAACTACCACCATAGTCAATCACGCAAGCCCAAAGCATATCCTCAAACGTCTGAATAGTCCTTTCTACTTGCCCATCCTACTCTAGGTGAAAAGAAGTACTCAGACTCACTTTAGTCCCCAACCCTTTCTGAACTGACTGCCAAAAGTGAGATAAAAACTGTGTACCACAATTAGAGATGATAGAAACAGGTACCCCATACAACTTCATAATCTCTTGGAGGTACAACCTTGAATAGTTATCAGTTGAGAAATTAGTCCACACTGGAATAAAATGAGCCGACTTTGTCATCCTATTCATGATGACCCAAACCAAATCAAATTAATTCTGAGATCGAGAAAGACCGTTAATGAAATCCATATTGATCAATAGTGCGATTTATGTTCCTCAGCCAAGATCCTCTCTTATAAACCATCTACATTGGGAACACATAATCTCCCTTGGTAACACAAGGTACCATCACCACTAATGTCGAAGGACTTTACCTTTTACCCACCTACATTACCCTTGATCCTCTTTAAGACAGGATCTAGCATCTACTTCACCTTGATTTAAGCACCAAGAGACAACTATATTACTTTTTGCACAAATACTCCACCATTCTCAGAGTCCAAAAAGCAAATTCCAAGGTTAGCTAAATGGTGAATGTCTTTCTCCAAATCCCACTTCTCCTTAGCTACATGAGTTAGACTCCCAATGGATAAACAACTAAGAGAATAAGAAACCACGTTAGCTTTACCTGGGTGGTATCAAAGACTCATGTTATAGTGTATGAGCAGCTTAAGCTATGTCTTTCGCCTGAGGTTAAGCTCTTTCTGAGTAAACACATACTGCAGGTTCTTATTATCAAAAAAGGTACCCATATGCACCCTATACAAATAGTGTCACCATATTTTCAATGCAAACACCACAACTAACAATTCCAAGTCACGGGTCAAATAATTCTTCTCATACACCTTCAACTATCTAGAGGCATAAGCTATCACCTTACCATGCTGCATCAGAACGTAACCAATACCCACACGGGACACGTCTCAATAGACCATAAAACCATAAGTGCCTTCAGGCAAGGTCAAAACTAGAGCCAAAGTTATCTTAACCTTCAACTTTTCAAAACTACCCTCACAAGCATCAGACCATACAAACTTTACCTTTTTCTAAGTCAACTTAGTCAACGGGGCAGCTATAGTAAAAAAAAACTCTCTACAAAACTTATTTAGTATCTAACTAAACCCAAGAAGCTTCAAATATTGGTTGGAGTCATAGGTCTAGGCCAGTTCTTAAGACTTCAGTTTTCTACGGATCCACCATGACTCCTTCATTAGATATGAAATGATCCAAGTTAAACCAGAATTCATATTTTGATAATTTAGCATACAACTATTGCTCTTTCAAGGTCTGTAACACAACGCAGAGGTGATCGGCATGATCCACCTCACTCTTAGATACACCAGAATATCATCTATTAACACAATAATGAACAAGTCCAGAAACTGATGAAAGACATTATTCATCAAATCCATGAATGTCGTAGGGACATTGGTCAAGCCAAACAACATCACTAAGAACTCAAAAGGCCCAAACTGGGTATGAAAAGCCGTTCTAGGGATATCCACCTCCCTAATATTTAACCAATGATACCCAGATCAAAGATAAATATTGGAGAAAAATATAGCAGCCTGCAACTGATCAAACAAATCATCTATCCTTGAAAGAGGGTACTTATTCTTTAGCGTCACCTTATTAAACTGTTGATATTCAATACACATTTGAATGGAACCATGCTTCTTATGTACGAATAATATCGGTGCACCCAACAGGGACGTACTAGTACGGATGGAACCCTTTTCTAAAAGATCCTTTAATTGCTCCTTAAGTTCTTTCAACTCAGTCGAAGCCATTAAATATAGGGGAATAAAAATTGGACAAGTGTATGGAACAAAATCAATCCCAAAATAAATCTCCCGATTAGGAGGGCACCAGGCAGGTTATCAGGAAAGACTTTAGGAAATTCATTCACCATTGGGACAGAATGGAAAGAAGGGCACACCAAGTTAGAATCTTTAGCCTAGACTAAATGTTAGAGACACTCTTTGGAGATTAGTCTTCGAGCTCTGAGATACAATATAAACTTTCCCTTTTAGGAGATAGGGAACCAGCCTCCACTCAATAATTGACTCATTAGGGAATATAAAGATAACTTTATGGGTCCAACAACCTAGAGAAGCATAGCACGAGTGCAACCAATCTATCCTCAGTGTGATATCGAAATCAACCATATCTAATTAAAATAGATCCTCCAAGGTCTCCCGACCACCCACAGATACCACACAATACTTATAGACTCTTCTAGCTACCACAGAGCCACCCACCGGGGTAGAAACAAAAAAAGGATCTGAAATAATCTTGGGACCAAAACCAAAATACGCAGCCACAAATTGGATCACATAAAAGAGTGTGGATCCCAGATCAAGTAAACAGTACACATCACAGGAAAAAATTTTCAATATACCAGTCACAAAATAGGCGATGCCTCCGACTCCAAGGGGGTAGTGAGAGCATAAAGATGGTTCCAACCAATGTCGGATCCAGATGGTGCACCCTTTCATGCCAGAGCTGATAAAAAGGCAACTGAAACCTTTTTGCACCCAAAGCAATCTTGTCCACTAGACAGTTTCTAATTATGTGCCTTGGATAACCACAGCTAAAGAACCTGCCCTTTTCTTAATCATAGTAACCCCGATGCAATCTACCATAAAATATATATGAAGGATATGATGGAGCTTATTTGGGCCTCACTAGGCTGAGATTGGGCACCCTATGACCTGTAATTATCACCACATTAGAAATGTCTATCTCCCAACGGCTTTAGGTAGGGAGCACAAGTCATCGAGTAAGACCTAGAGTTGCCCTACCTCTTCTTTGGCAACTTTCTGCCATCCCTGCCACTCTACTATTAGTCACCATCCAGCTAAGATAATCTAAACTTCTTGCCCTACCTCTCTCCTATCTTATCCTGCTTTTTCTTTTCTTTCTCAACCTACTGCATGTGCACAACCAACCTAGAGATATCTATATCCTTGTTCAACAAGGGAATTCTGCTTTCTAATATCAAGCCTTGGGATAACTCAAAAGAGAACTTTCTCATTCTAGCACTCAGCTAGAAAATAACTCCAGAGCATACCGATATAATTGGTAAAACTTTAAGGCATACTCCTTGACTTACAACTTTCGTTGTTTTAGATTAACAAACTTTTCTGCTTTGCTTTCCTTAACTCCTGAGGAAAAAAGCAGTCCAGGAAAACATTTGAGAAATCCTCCCACAGGGCTGACTCAGCATCGTCGCCCCTTGATTGATCCCATTCCTCATACCACTGGTATGCCGCATCTTTTAGCTGGTAGGCGGAATAATCAATGACCTCCACATTAGTGAAATGTATAACACAAAAGATCTTTTCCATCTCATCTAAAAAACCTTAAGGATCCTCCTCAACCTCAACACCAGTAAAGGTCGAATGGTTTAAACTCAAGAATTGGCCAATCCTTGTGGCCTCAAAAGATGGAGTAACAGATGCACGACACTTATCCTGGGAAGCTACCAACTGAGCCAATATATGGATACACTAACGAAACTCAGTATTTATCATATCATCTTGAGGAGCTTGAGAAGGACTGAAGGGAATCGATGGAACTCTAGAAGGACAATCATGAACTTGAACCCTAGACTGGGTGTGGACCCCATAAGTAGAACGAGTCCCATTAACATTGTCTTTGGGTAGGATAGAGAAGTTTTTGTGAGCTTCAGATCATCGAGGAGACATGATCTAAAAAGCAAACAAATAGAAATTAGAGAAGAATTTATGACCTTAGACTCTACAGCTTGAAAATAGAACACAAGAAAAATAAGTATTCATAAATGCATCATAGTCTCTCCCTTATAAGTGTGGCATGCTACACACTCTTAAAAAAGACTCTACTCAACACGACTTTGGGGACTCTTAATTGACCATGAACCTAGGGATCTGATACCAATCTGACATGAGCCAAACTAGGGCCTATCGTGTTGGGCATCTCAAGCCCAACTAGGACCAGAGACGACCCCTAATACCCAACAGTAATCACCATGTACCTTATATCGAATGAATTTTGAACACATAACAAGATAAAACAAAATATAATTCAAAGACATCAAATAAAGCCTATAGTCATAATCAAATAACCTCAACCAAATATCCACCCAGTGCTAACCCCAATGTGAATACCAATACAAAGGTTGACACCAATACCAACACCTATGCTTATAGTAGTTCGACAAAGCCTCTATCCGAAATCAATGAACTTTCAGTTGGGACATACCTTCGACCATAGCTAAAACCAAAGTCAAAGAAAAAAATAAATAAAAGAAGTCCATAGAATAAAATAGAGTCTTCCAAAGTATGGAAGCTCACCACTTTAGTCTGACACAAAGTTGTCCTCGAGTCCAAGTCACTGAGCAGGAGGAGTAGTATGGACGGTTCCTACATCGCGTGGGGATATAGTGCCCAAAGATAGTTAGCAGAGTGAATGCTAGCATGTACTCGGGAATAAGGATAAAATAATGCCATAATTCAAATCCAAAGTAAATAACCATATGCAATCACATACATACATACATATATATATATATGTATACCATATTGGAAGAGGGAATCAGGTTTAGCATGCATTTAAAACCATTAACCTGGGTTGTGTAGCTCTGTCGTCCTAAATCCACCCATGGGCTTTATGGGCTTACCTCCTATTGTTGAAAGGGCCCTGGTATGTTTTAGCTGTACAAACTAGAGAAAAACCTGAGATGCCTAGAACATCTCCCAAAAT